>NC_057798.1:478176812-478476812 GCF_018294505.1 Triticum aestivum | reverse complement strand
CAACAGATGCACTAGAGCTATAAATGAATGAAAGCTCAACAAAAGAAAACTAGTGGGTGTGCATCAACTTGCTTGCTCACAAAGACCTACGGCATTTGAGGAAGCCCATCGTAGGAATATACAAGCCATGTTATATAATGAAAAATTCCCACTATTATATGAAAATGACAACATATGAGACTCTCTATATGAAAAACATGGTGCTACTTTGAAGCACAATATATGAGACTTGCTATATGAAGGACATGGTGCTACTTTGAAGCACAAGTGTGGAAAAAAGATAGTAACATTGCCCCTTTTTTATTTATTTCCTTTTTATTTTCCTTTTTTTTTCTTTTTTTTCTTTGGCCTTTCTTTTTTTGGCCTTCTTTTTTCTTTTTTCTTTTTATTTTTTGGGGACAATGCTCTAATAATGATGATCATCACATTTTTACTGATTACAACATATGAATTACAACTCAAAACTAGAACAAGATATGACTCTATATGAATGCCTCCGGCGGTGTACCAGGATGGTACAATGAATCAAGAATGACATGTATGAAGAATTATGCATGGTGGCTTTGCCACAAATACGATGTCAACTACATGATCATGCAATGGCAATATGACAAAAGTAATGCGTGTCATGATGATAAACGGAACAGTGGAAAGTTGCATCGCAATATATCTCGGAATGACTATGGAAATGCCATAATAGGTAGGTATGGTGGCTGTTTTGAGGAAGATATAAGGAGGTTTATGTGTGATAGAGCGTATCATATCACGGGGTTTGGATGCACCGGCGAAGTTTGCACCAACTCTCAAGGTGAAAAAGGGCAATGCACGGTACCGAAGAGGCTAGCAATGATGGAAAGGTAAAAGTGCGTATAATCCATGGACTCAACATTAGTCAAAAGAACTCATATACTTATTGCAAAAATTTAGATGTCATCAAAAACCAAGCACTACGCGCATGCTCCTAGAGGGATAGATTGGTAGGAAAAGACCATCGCTCGTCCCTGACCACCACTCATAAGGATGCACAATCCTAGGACACTTCATGTTTCAAATTTGTTACACAACTTTAACCATACGTGCATGCTACGGGACTTGCTAACTTCAACACAAGAATTCTATAAATTCATAATCACCCAACTAGCATGACTTTAATATCACTACCTCCATATCTCAAAACAATTATCAAGTATCAAATTGATCATAGCATCCAATTCACTTCCTATGATAGTTTTTATTATACCCAACTTGGATGCCTACCATTCTAGGACCAATTTTATAACCATAGAAAATACCATGCTGTTCTAAGAGACTCTCAAAATAATATAAATGAAGCATGAGAGACTAGCAATTTCTACAAAATTAAGCCACCGCCATGCTCTAAATGATAATAAGTGAAGCACTAGAGCAAAATCTATCTAGCTCAAAAGATATAAGTGAAGCACATAGAGTATTCTAATAAATTCTAATAAAGTAGGCTTCTACCAAAAGGTGTGTACACCAAGGATGATTGTGGAAAACAAAAAATCAAATACTAATATCATACACGACGCTCCAAGCAAAACACATATCATGTGTTGAATAAAAATATAGCTCCAAGTAAAGTTACCAATGAACAAAGATGAAAGAGGGGATGCCTTCCCGGGGCATCCCCAAGCTTAGGCTTTTGGATACTCTTGAATATATTGCGGTGCCATGGGCATCCCAAAGCTTAGGATTTTGCCACTCCTTATTCCATAGTCCATCAAATCTTTACCCAAAACTTGAAAACTTCACAACACAAAACTCAACAGGAAATCTTATAAGCTCCGTTAGTGAAAGAAAACAAAACCACCACATAAGGTACTGTAATGAACTAATTATTTATTTATATTGGTGTTAAACCTACTGTATTACAAGTTTTCTATGGTTCATACCACTTAATACTAGCCATAGATGCATCAAAATAAGCAAACAACACACGAAAAACAGAATCTGTCAAAAACAGAACAGTCTGTAGAAATAAGCAAACTTATGGAACTCTAAAAATCCTACCAAAATAGGAAGTCCTGGAAATTTTTTCTATTGATCCACATCAAAAAGAATCAACACAAAAGCACGTTCTTGTGATTTAACAAAACTAATATCGTGCGCGCAAAGTTTCTGTTTTTCAGCAGAATCAAATTAACTATCATCATAGGTTATCCTATAGGTTCTACTTGGCACAAATACTAATTAAAACATAAAAACACATCTAAACAGAAGGTAGATGCAAAATTTATTTAATAACAGCAAGGAAAAATATTGGGTTGTCTCCCAACAAGCGCTTTTCTTTAAAGCCTTTTTAGCTAGGCATTGATAATTTTAATAATGCTCACATGAAAGACAAGAATTGAAGCGCAAAGAAAGCATCATGAAACATGTTACAAAACACATCTAAGTCTAACATACTTTCTATGCATAGGCATATTATAAGCAAACAATTTTACAAGGCAAGCAAAAGCTAGCATATGCAAGGAAGAAGAAAGAGACGATAGCAATCTCAGCATGACGAGAGTTAATTTAGTAGGATAAAAATTTCTACAACCATATTTTCCTATCTCATAATAATTACATGTAGGATCATAGGCAATTTCAACAAAATAGCTATCACATAACATATTCTCAACACGATCCAGATGCATGCAAAGTTGACACTCTTCCAAAATAGTGGGATTATCATTAACTAAAGTCATGACCTCTCCAAACCCACTTTTCTCAAAAATTTCATAAGATTGAACATCATCCAAATATGTGGGATCTAAAGTTGACACTCTTCCAAACCCACTTTCAATAATATTGCAAACACAATTATCAATCTCATATTCATCATAGGCTTAAATAAATTCTCAAGATCATAAGAAGAATCACCCCAATCATGATTATTGCAACAAGTAGTAGACATAGGAAAACTAACATCCCCAAGCTTAGGGTTTTGCATATTATTAGCACAATTGACATCAAGAGAATTCATAGTAAAATCATTGCAATCATTCTCTTTATTCAAAGAGTTATCGTGAATCTCTTCATAAATTTCTTCATCATAATTTTCAGATTCACAAATTTCAAGCAAAGCTTTATAAAGATAATCTAGTGCACAAAACTAGCAATTGGTTCATCATAATTGGATCTCTTAAAAAGATTAGCAAGCGGATGAGGATCCATAGATCTTAGGTTCTGTTTAGCAATAAATAAGCATCTATTCCAACCAAACGAGCAAACGAAAGGGCAAGCAAAAGAGAGAAGAGATTGGGAAAGAGAAGGAGAATAAAACGGCAAGTGTGAAGTGGGGGAGAGGAAAACGAGAGGCAAATGGCAAATAATGTAAATGCGAGGGAGATGAGTTTGTGATGGGTACTTGTTATGTCTTGACTTGAGCGAAGACCTCCCCAGCAACGGCGCCAGAAATCCTTCTTGCTATGTCTTGAGCTTGCGTTGGTTTTCCTTCAAGAGGAAAGGGTGATGCAGCAATAGTAGAGTAAGTATTTCCCTCAGTCTTTGAGAACCAAGGTATCAATCCAGTAGGAGGCTCCTCAAAAGTCCCACACACCTACACAAACTAACAAAGAACTCGCGACCAACGCAATAAAGGGGTTGTCAATCCCTTCACGTCCACTTGCGAAAGTGAGATCTGATATAGATAGTATGATAAGATAAATATAATTTTGGTATTTTATTATATAGATAGGAAAAGTAAAGATGCAAATGAAATTTGATTGAAAGCTAATATAATAAAAGATAGACCTGGGTGCCATAGGTTTCAGTAGTGGCTTCTCTCAAGATAGCATAAGTATTATGGTGGGTGAACAAATTACTGTCGAGCAATTGACAGAAAAGCGAATAATTATGAGATTATCTAGGCATGATCATGTATATAGGCATCACGTCCGTGACAAGTAGACCGACTCCTGCCTGCATCTACTACTATTAGTCCACACATCGACCGCTATCCAGCATGCATCTAGAGTATTAAGTTCATAAGATCAGAGTAACGTATTAAGAAAGATGACATGAAGTAGAGGGATAAACTTATGCAATATGATATAAACCCCATCTTTTTATCCTTGATGGCAACAATACAATACGTGCCTTGCAACCCCTGCTGTCACTGGGTAAGGACACCGCAAGATTGAACCCAAAGCTAAGCACTTCTCCCCTGGCAAGAAAGATCAATCTAATAGGCCAAACCAAACTGATAATTCGACGAGACTTGCAAAGATAATTCAATCATACATAAAAGAATTCAGAAGAGATTCAAATATTTGTCATAGATAAACTTGATCATAAACCCACAATTCATCGGATCTCGACAAACACACCGCAAAAAGAGTTACATCAAATAGATCTCCACAAGAGAGGGGGAGAACATGGTATTGAGATCCAAAAAGAGAGAAGAAGCCATCTATCTAACAACTATGGACCCGAAGGTCTGCGGTAAACTAGTCACAACTCATCGGACAGGCTATGGTGTTGATGTAGAAGCCCTCCATGGTCGATTCCCCCTCCGGCGGAGCGGTGACGAAGGCTCCAAGATGGGATCTCGCGGATATAGAAGGTTACAGTGGTGGATTTTTTTTCGTTGGCTCCCTAGATGTTTTCGGGGTACGTGGGTATATATAGGAGAAAGAAGTAGGTCGGTGGCTGCCCGAGGGGCCCACGAGATAGGGGGCGCGCCCAGGGGGGTGGGCACGCCCTCCACCCTCGTGGCTGCCTCGGATGCTTCTTGGCTTGCACTCCAAGTCCTCTGGATCACGTTTGTTCCAACAATCATGCTCCCAAAGGTTTCATTCCGTTTGGACTCCGTTTGATATTCCTTTTCTTTGAAATACTGAAATAGGCAAAAAACAGCAATACGGGCTGGGCCTCGGTTAGTAGGTTAGTCCCAAAAATGATATAAATGTGTAAAATAAAACCCATAAACATCCAAAAGGGGTAATGTAATAGCATGGAACAATCAAAAATTATAGATACGTTGGAGACGTATCAATGACTCTAAGTCTCAATCTGGATACATATTGAAAGTGGGAGCAATTAGCTAGAGTAGCTCCATGCAGAGCATTGTAGACATATAATATTTGGAAAATACATACGGCTCTGAATGTGACAGACCCGTTGACTAAACTTCTCTCACGAGAAAAACATGATCATACCTTAGTACTCTTTGGTAGTTAATCACATAGCGATGTGAACTAGATTATTGACTCTAGTCAACCCTTCGGGTGTTGGTCACATGACGATGTGAACTATGGGTGTTAATCACATACAGATGTGAATATTGGTGTTAAATCACATGGCGATGTGAACTAGATTATTGACTCTAGTGCAAGTGGGAGACTGAAGGAAATATGCCCTAAAGGCAATAATAAAGTTATTATTTATTTCCTTATTTCCTGATAAATGTTTATAATTCATGCTAGAATTGTATTAACCAGAAACGTGATACATGTGTGAATACATAGACAAACAGAGTGTCACTAGTATGCCTCTACTTGACTAGCTCGTTGATCAACGATGGTTATGTTTCCTAGATATAGACAAAGAGTTGTCATTTGGTTAACGGGATCACATCATTAGGAGAATGATGTGATTGACTTGATCCATTCCGTTAGCTTAGCACTTGATCATTTAGTATGTTGCTATTGCTTTCTTCATGACTTATACATGTTCCTATAACTATGAGATTATGCAACTCCCGTTTACCGAAGGAACACTTTGTGTGCTACCAAACGTCACAATGTAACTGGGTGATTATAAAGGTGCTCTACAGGTGCCTCTGAAGGTACTTTTTGGGTTGGTGTATTTCGAGATTAGGATTTGTCTCTCTGATTGTCGAAGAGGTATCTCTTGGCCCACTCGATAATGCACATCACTATAAGCCTTGCAAGCATTGTAACTAATGAGTTAGTTGCGGGATGATGTAATATGGAACGAGTAAAGAGACTTGCCCGTAACGAGATTGAACTAGGTATTTAGATACCGACGATCGAATCTCGGGCAAGTAACATACCGATGACAAAGGGAACAACGTATGTTGTTATGCGGTTTGACCGATAAAGATCTTCGTAGAATATGTAGGAGACAATATGGGCACCAGGTTCCACTATTGGTTATTGACCAGAGAGATGTCTCAGTCATGTCTACATAGTTCTCGAACCCGTAGGGTCCGCACGCTTAACATTCGTTGACGATATAATATTATATGAGTTATGTATGTTGGTGACTGAATGTTGTTCGGAGTCCCGGATATGATCACGGACATGACGAGGAACTCCGGAATGGTCCGGAGATAAAGATTGATATATGGGATAATAGTGTTTGGTCTCCGTAAGGGTTCCGGAATTCACCGGAAGGGGCTTTGGATGTTTCCCGAAATGTTTGGGTATGAGAACACTTTATTTGGGCCAAAGGGAAAAGCCCACAATGTTTTCAGAAAGCGCAAAAGAAAGTTTTGCAGAGTCCAGGGGCCAGACGCTAGGGTCCTTGGCGTTTGGGTCCAGACGCCGGGAACCCTGGCGTCTGGCCCTGGAGTCCGAGAAGGACTCTTGCCTTTTGGGTGAAACCGACTTTGTGGAGGCTTTTACTCCAAGTTTCGACCCAAGGCTCAACATATAAATAGAGGGGCAGAGCTAGCACTAAAGACACATCAAGAAACACCAAGCCATGTGTCGGCAACCCCGTCCCCTCTAGTTTATCCTCCATCATAGTTTCTGTAGTGCTTAGGCGAAGCCCTGCGGAGATTGTTCTTCACCAACACTGTCACCACGCAGTCGTGCTGCCGGAACTCATCTACTACTTCGCCCGTCTTGCTGGATCAAGAAGGCGAGGACGTCATTGAGCTGAATGTGTGCAGAACTCGGAGGTGCCGTGCATTCGGTACTTGGATTGGTCAGATCGTGAAGACGTACGACTACATAAACCACATTGATAAACGCTTCCGCTTAGCGATCTTCAAGGGTATGAAGATACACTCTCCCTCTCGTTCCTATGCATCACCATGATCTTGCGTGTGCGTAGGACATTTTTGAAATTACTACGTTCCCAACACCAGGCGCTTCACCTTGCCTGCCTGGTGAAGGCGAAATCCCGGATAGCGGTGGTGGACAAGGCGGAGGCGGACCTCGAGGAGCACGTCGCTGAGGCGCATGCCTGGTTCCACCAGGCCCACAAAGAGCTGAAGGCCGCCCAAGATCTGCTGGCCGAGCGCAAGCAGGAGCTCATCTTGAAGCAGACCGATGTCAAGAAGGCACAGGAGGCAGCGAGGGAACAGGCCGCCAGGGACGAGGCTGCCCGGCACCAGCGCCAGGCCGAGTTGGACTCCTAGGAGGAGGACCTCGCTGCTCGTGAGGTGTCGCTCGCCGCCACACTCCATGGCAAGGATGAGGAGGTCGAGAGGCTTGTCGCGCAGCGGACCCAGGTGCTAGAGCAGAGGCACAATGAGGCACTCAATGCTCAAGCCCTGGTCCATGACGACAAGGTGAAGGAGCTGGAGGTGGGGTGGGACGGCCTAAAAAACAAGGCCCTGGAGTTGGCGAAGGATAAGGACGCGATCAACAACGCCTTGGTGGAGGCGCAGGCCGCAGTCCTCGGCAAGGCCGAGCTACTCACCCAAGCCAACAACTCTGTCAACGACGTGAAGCTAAAGCTGGAGGGCCTTGACGAGACGCTTTTGGAGGTCAGGGCCCGGGAGGAGACCCTGACCAAGAGTCTGGAGAAGGAGAGGCAGCTGCGGAGGAATGACGCCGCCAACCACGAGGATTTCGTGAAGGGCAAAAACCTCTAGATCAGCCGCCTCGCCGACATCGCCGGCAGGATCACCATGAAGCTGGGTGCCATGGGGATGCCGAATGTGAGGTACGCCCCGGAGCCAAACGTGAGTCCCAACGCCAAGCTGACCCTGTTCTTCGAGGGTGTTCTTGGAGCATTGGAGCAGTTTCGCTCTAATAGAGCGAGCTCTCTGGCCAATGAGGCCCGACAGCTTTGCCGGGGTGCCCTGACCAAGGTCCTCACTAAGGTGGCGTACTAGAACCCCAACCTCGACTTCGACGCTGCACTGGCGAGCTTGCCAGAGGATGTGGACCTGCGACGCTCGAGGAGCGTATCAAGCCCATCATTAGCCGTGTCGACGGAATTCAGAGGCTAGAAGGCCAGCGCCGGGACTAGGCACCCCATTTCTCATCGCCGCTGCAGGTTCACGACCAAGACAATTTTTATCTTTAGTTAGAACCGCAGCAACAATTGATGTAATATAATTCTGCAGTACTTTGAAATGATGCATGTTATTTTCCAGTTTCACCTCTCTCTATATGTCCACCCTACATTAATTGGGTAGGCTTGCCGGCACGTAAACCCAAGCCGCGGCGCCTTGAGGACGGGTCCCCAATAGCCTGCCGGGTGTGCTTGGTGCCAGGTGAACCACCTTACCGTTCTCAGTGCGGCCGCTCAAACTATCGAGCGGACTCGAGACAGAACGAGAGTGTTGCCAATAGCGGAATGTTCTTGATGCAGCTGCTCGAACTGTTGAGCGGACTCGAAATAGAACAAAGGCATTGCCAATAGTGGAAGGGCCCCATTGCATGCAGGTTTCTCATATAGAGGCAAAGATCTCCAAGGATAATAATCTTATATAAAAAGAATTGCTCAAAGTTTTGCGTGACTTAGCTTTTCTGCCGCAGCGCGAGCGTTCACTGCCTCCGCAAATGATGCCGCTCGTTCGGTCGCCTTCTTCCTTGGAAGCCATGGCGATGAAGAACCGCTAAACGAGCTGTTAAACCGGATTTTCACAACTGTGTCCCCTACCTGGCGTGCCAATGATGTCGGTGGGAAACGACACCTATGGGATCACTGGAATCCCTACTACGGTCGGCGGCCACGAGGTTGTGGAAAGAGCGGGTCTAGGAGCCAGCACAAAGATCATTTACCCAGGTTAGGGCCGCGAGGATGCGTAATACCCTAGTCCTGCTTTGGTGTATATTTGAGTGTTCTTGTGTTCTTGAACTATCTACGACGTGTGCCTAGTCCAAAAGAGCCGAATCCCTCTCCAGTATGCCTCGGGCCTCCTTTTATAGAAAAAGGGGACGCAAGAGTGGCACACAGGAGGTGAAAAGTGTACAGTGGTTGAGCTTATCGCCTGGCATCACAGGACAAAACGCATTAAATGCACTACTTTGGTGTCCTCTTGCTTTATCAGGGACAGCGAGGAAGCTCGTCCCAGCTGTCGCCGCTTCGTCCAGGCCAACGAGGCACATGGTGCCATGTAGGCTGGCAGGATGCTGAGCTGGTGCGGTGGCAGTGTCTTCACGAAGATCTGCATGCCACCACGCAAGTGCTTGCTGAGTTGGTCTAGAGGCCGCACGTCACCACGCAGGTTCTTGCCTAGCTGGCTGGGCTGGCAGCTGCATGGGGAGCAGCGACAGAGTCTTGGCAGATGTGGGCCTGACCGCGGCCCCTATTATGTCCTCGGCAAGGGTCTTGCCGGGGCCCGGGCAAGGGTCTTGCCGGGGCATCGCGGTCGTCCCTGGCAAGAACCTTGCCGGAAGTCTCGTGGATTTCCTCAGCAAGGATCTTGCCGAGGATCGTCGTCTTCTGGTCCTTATCTGATCTTGTGTGTTTATGATCCTTACAAAGATCTGCATGCCACCATGGAGGCGCCTCCCGAGCCTTGGTTCCAACGTGGTCGATGGCATTGGAACCCTTGGGCTCAAAGGTGGCGCGCTCTGCTGGCGTTGGGAAAGTTGCCCCGGCAAGGCTCTTGCCGGGGCTGCGGAGGTTGCCCCAGCAAGAGCCTTGCTGGGGAGCCTACCTCGCCCTCTTGCTTCTTGTGTCTCTGGTCTTGGCGTTGCTTTGATTGTCTTGTGGCTTTGGCTTCCCTCCTCTACCCTGCTAGGTGTGGCCGCAGGAGCGGCTCTAACTGCCCGTGCATAAGTAAATGGGTACAAAGGAGGGCCCCTACTTTTGTATACCGACAACGATGATGCACGACTATCTTGGTTACGAATATGTCTCAGGCTAGGTGTGGCACAGATATCGCGGATGCACACGGTGCATGGATGATACGACATCTCAGCAGCTAACGTCAATGAAAGATGGCGGGTCTGGGAAAAGCGTGTACATGGGGCATCAAAGATGGCTCGAGAAGGATGACCCATGGAGAAACCGTGGAGATCTATTCAATGGTGAGGCTGAGCACCGAGGACCTCCATGTAAGCAGAGCGGCGCTGAAATTGATTGGCTATTGAAAAACTAGGACTAGTGCCCCGCGCCGGGAAAGGCGATTGAAAAGGCGCTGGAGCCACTGCTAAAGGTATGAAAGACGAGGTCTATTTTCTGGGACTTGGAGTACTAGCACAAACTCGACACGCCTCATTGCCTTGATCAAATGCATATCTGTAAGAATGTCCTTGAGAGCTTGCTTGCGACACTGACGAACATGCCGGATAATACCAAGGATGGTCCGAAGGCAAGAAAAGACTTGCAAGATTTGAAAATCAGGGCAGATTTGCACATGCTGCCCCGTAAAAGTTAGAGGAGATAGAGACGGAGACGGAGGCGCGGGAGAAGAAGGGAAAAAAGTAATGGAAGTGGATCATTGTCCCCCTTCTAGCTTCACCTTAAGTCCGGCTAAGATTGATCAATTCTTCAAGTGCCTTACCGGAATCAAAGTTAGTTCCGATTACTGTGGGAAGATAAGCAGATTTGTAGACACGATGAAGAAAAGGTTCAGTGGGATGAAGTCCCATGACTGTCATGTGATGACGATGCAGATACTACCTATTGCCCTTAGAGGGATAATGGACAAGCATGTACGTGACACGCTTATTAGTCTCTGCAACTTTTTGACGTCATCTCTCGAAAGTCGATTAGTGTGAAGCAGCTCCGAAGGCTATAGGAAGAGATTGTTGTGATACTAAATGAGCTTGAGATGTACTTCCCGCCTGTGTTCTTTGACTCATGGTGCATCTGTGTGTCCATATTGTGGACGACATAATGGACCTGGGGCCATCATTCTTGCACAACATGATGCCGTTCGAGAGGATGAATGGGGTCATCAAAGGATTCATTCGTAACATGTCCCGTCCGGATGGAAGCATTGTCCTGGGCTATCTGACACAAGAGTGTATCTCTTTCTGCGAGAATTATCTATATGGCGGAGACTGGCCTGATGTTGGTTTGCCTGTTAAGAAGCACCTTGGGAGGCTCGAAGGAGAAGGTCACTCCAACGGTCGCAGGTAACTACATGTGGCCTAGTCAGATTGACGCAATGACTTTGACAGAGCAAACTTAGTAGTGCTACAACACCTAGATGAGGTAGACCCTTTCATGACACTGCACAAAGAAACCATCGCAAAGAAGTATCGTGACCGCGGGCTATGCAAGATGGACGTTGAAGTTAATATAGAGCACAACTCCACTTCCCTGCATTGGTTCAAAGAGCATATTCTTGCTAATCCCCGGAAGAGGGGCTCTAAGGAAGGATTGCTCATATACGCCTTAGCACATGGCCCCTCGTCCAACCTCGCGACCTATTAGGCATACGATATCAACGGATAGACGTTCTACATGGAGGCTAAAGATATGAACAATGATTTTTAGAACTCAGGGGTGACTATGGAATGCATGACCGGCGGCGACAATGGTGCAACTGAGAGATTTTACGGAAAGGTCGAGGAGATCTGGGAGCTTGACTACTCTGGACTGCACAACGTGACGATGTTCCATGTCAAATGGTCTAAGAATGTTGAAAGAGAAAACCAGTATTTCACTACCATGACTATACCTGATGCCAAGAGCGCTACCGTGAACGCCATCGCAAAAAGCGAGCCATGGGTACATGCTAAGAACATGACACAATGCTTCTTCATAATCGACCCGATTAATCCCAACCGTGTTGTCGTGAGGAGAGGCAAAAGGAACATCGTTGGAATGGATGGAGTCGTCAACGAGGAAGATTATGACCAGTACGGCAACCCGATGAGGGAAGATGATGATGAAAATGAAGTATACGTCAAAAGAACAACCAATACTACATTACCTAAGAAAGATCGTACTCCATGGAAAAGGAAAAGTCACAATGAGGGGCTCAACTATTCGTCAACGAACAAGAAAGGAAAGAAGCTCACTGAAAAACAAAAACGTCGACGCTGAGAAATAATTATCGGTCAAATGATGTAATATATATGTTCCTATTTTGTCTACACACTTAAACGTTATGCATGGGTCAAATGATGTAATATATATGTTCCTATTTAATTTGTATACACACTTAACCGTCAAATGATGCAATATATATCGCCTTCCCTTCGCTCCCGTTCTCGTAAAAAAGGGAAAAGAAAAGAAAAATAAGAAAAGAAAAGGAAAAGAAAAGAAAATATAGGAAAAGAAAATAGAGGAAACAAACAGGAAAATAAAGGAGAAACACGCTATAGCTACTTGTGATAGCAGTAGTGAGTTTTTGGAAATGCGCTATAGCTACGTTAGGTAGCAGTAACGCTTCTCCTTGAAACGCGCTATAGCTACCTTATCTATAGCGCGTGTCCTAGAAACGTGCTACTTCTATCTTGACATAACCCCCGCATGGGCTTCCTCCTCTTATTATTTCCTCCATCCCATTCCCCATTTGATCCATCTCCTCCAACGCCGTTGTCGCTGTAACACCTTGGTTTTGGCCCTTTCTTTTTCTTTTTGATTTATTTGGTTTTTGCCCTAAGTTTTACTTTTGGAGTGGTTCTGTGGACTTGAAACCTGGGAAATCATCATCACTTCTTTTCTCAAATGGCTTATCACTCCCAAATCTCTCCCAAGATCATGTCATTTCTATTATAGCCCAACTTTTCTAAGGAATATTCCTTTTTCTATTAAAGGAATAACACTGTCTGAACTAGATTGTGAAGCAACCCATATTTTTGTCACTCCAAAAATTCCCAAATAATTCTCATAAATTGTTTGGATCATATATGCTCCAAATATGTCTAAACCACCCTTGTCCAGTTCAAACGTAATTCCCCAATAATTATTCTTCATTTCTATCCAGAGTGGTCTTTTGAGAAGGAAGTGCCACCTATCCTTTCTTGATTGCTTCCAAACTTTTTAGGCATGCTTTTACATCCAAAGAATTGCCTCATGCCAAATTCAGCTCCATTTGCCTAGTGAATCTTCCTCAACAATTTTTTGAAGTTTCTATCAAACAGAAGCCATTGTAAAGGAAGTACTATCTAGGAGTACCCAAATGAGTTGAAATTTTACACACTCCTTCATGTGCTCATATTATCACACTCCTCCAATTTTCAGCTCCATCCAATCATCTATGTGAGCACATGATCAAATCTTTGATTCTGGCAATATTTTCAGGTTGTGAAGCAAGTATATTTTATATTGTTTCATTAATTCTAAAAAATTACCAGATCATGCTCCTACCAATATAACATCTCTCCACCAAATTTGGGATCATTTACTTAAGACATTTGACCACCAATATTTTTGCAAGTTTCTGGATAGAGAGGATACCTGTGAAGGAAGTACCATTTTGGCAAGTCTATTTGGTATGAAATTTTCACAGCATCATTATGTCCAAATCATCAAGCCTGGCAAAATTTCATCTCAAGTTGATACTCTATGTGAGTGCATCATCCAATTCCCTTTTCTAGACCAATTTTGCTGTTACAAAGTAACCATGATTTATATTGGTCCATTTCTCCTCAAACTTAACAGGATCATAGTCCTTCGTAACCTAATCACCTCAGACATCAAGTTTGGCCCTTAGCTCTTCCATGTTGATCACTAGTGCGCAGCCAAGTTTGATACAACGAACTTTCATCAATGCCTCCCTTCGCTACAGAGCCTCTCGTGTCGATATTTCACTTTCCACAGCCCCACTGATGCAGAGACAACACCACAGACAAGGTTTAACAGCCCATTGTGTCCTCCCTGTGACATGTCGCGTGGTGACTGCGTTGGCGACATGTTTGTGTACGCGCACTACAAGTCGGGGGCGCGTCCAACACTCCGTCCAGCTCGATTCACTCCTCCCCTCGTCGTCTTCGCGCGCGTGAGCATATCCAGTAAGATCCCCTCGTCATCGCCTTCACCCTGGACCCCTCTCCCCCTCCGGCAGCTTCCTCGTCGGTGCTTGCTGCTGCGTGCCCACGGGCGAACAATGGCCGACATGGCTCTGTTGGCGCCTCGTCTCTTCCTTCCCGTGCCTCTGGCTCCGTCCACTGCCCAGTGACCCCTCCTGTTCTGCTCCCGTCGCCTACCTCCGAGCTCGTTAGCGTGCCCACGCATCCGCGACTCCAGCCACGCATCTACGGCGACGCTAGCATGGCACCTCCTCTCCCCCGCCTCTTTAAGCTGCCCCGGTGCCATTTTCTGTTCGCTAGTGACCTCCCCCACCTCCTATGGCCCCGCCCCACTACTCAATTTATCCCCAGAGCCCTTCTTCCTCGCCCACGACCACCATGGCCGCTGCCTTTGGCCGCTTGAATCCGAGCCCTCTGAGCCGCTTTCCTCCCTCTAACCACCACCGTATCACTTATCTATCTCCGGCAAGCCCTCTCCACCATTCTCTTGTCTGCTGGAAGCGCCGTAGCCCCAAGCCCTTCGGCGCCCGACATCGCCATCCGCTGCAGCCACAGCCTTGCTCGACTCCGACCTCCCCAGGATGCGTGAGTGGTCCAGGTGGGTGCAGCTCGCCCTCCTGATCACGCTGGTATGCTGCACGCCTCGATGGTGGCCTGTAACATCGGCACTCATCGTCGGGATGGCCTCCTCCCTCGGCCAGGATCACGCAGACGCATGAGGAAGATGAAGATGACGACCCTGCACGCGGGCCCCACTGGCCAGAGAGAGAGGTGAGGTGCGCGGCGGGCCCGAGTAGTTTAAGTGGTGGCGGTTTCCGATGGAGTCATCTTCCGAGATGGAAGGCGTATTGAGAGGAAGGCGTCTCATGCGTCACCTACGCGCGGGACAGTTGGGCCGGGCCCATGTGCACCGTAGCAGCACTAGCAGATTTAGCTCGCGCAGCCCAGTACAACAGTGCTATTTCTCATTTATCGGTGGATTTACTGGCAAAGGGCCCGTATGCAAACATAAAAATTGCAGAAAGGTCCCTGGCAGTCAAACCTCCATATCTTTTTGCTCACAACTCCAAATGAGGTGATTCCAAAGCCCATTTCTTCGTATCATCGAGCCGTTCCAATGGGATTATTTTAGCATGTGTTAACATTATGAAAATGACCATCTTGCCCTTGCACCTAATCAGCCCCCTCCCAGGAGAGAACTATTTCCGACAATTCTTTCCGCGAGCTTCTCGCACTTCTTCCCGGTGAATCCATCCCTCCCAGGCAAGCCACACCCTCCATTTGCATGATTGCAATTTAGTGACATGGTTTACTTATTTAAACTTTCTTAAAATATTTCATTAGCTATGTATGATTTGTTCATGGCATTTTTCGGAGTTGCTTTTGGATCTTGCTATTTCCATGATATTGTTTGGATTCCTAGGACTAATATTTTGCAAATGATGAGGATGACATGTTGCCATTGGATTATTAGTGGCTATTATGATTATTTTCATGATGGTATTTGATATTATGTTTTGGAGTATTACTTTGGATATGAGGCTATCATGTTGATCTTTGGTTAGCTACCTTGCTCTTGTTGTGGGTTTAGTAGTATCATTGTACTTGGGTTCATCATGATAGTAGTGATATGCGGTCCTCGGACTATTTTGATATGATGATAGTATGCTCTGGATTATTAGTTGGATATTGCTTAAACTTGGATGGCGGGTTGATGTGGTATCGGAGTATCATTTATCTCATATATAATTTGGGGAAAAATTCTGTTGTTTTGTTGGTCAGGTGCCATCGAATTGGGCTTTTCCAGTGCAACCACATTTGCCTTTGCGGGAAGGCCCTAATGCGGTCTATTGTCATGCCTCTCGCCGGTGCCTCCAACTAGGGAAGGTTAAGGGCGCGCGCTACCCTGATTAGGTAGGCGTACATAAGCCTTGTGTGCCTGTAGTTGGTATTGAGATCTCTTGTCCCTCTTTGGGATAGTGTTTGCACTACAAAAAAATACACTTCCGTGATGATACGTGTTTGTCACAGTAGGTCGTGTTTTCTGTCATGCATGTACATCCATGACAATTTTATGACAGAATCAAGATAGTAATACCTGTGCTGTCGTAGAAGTGTTCCATGACATGACCAAAATTATCATCACGGAAGTGTCCACTTCCATGACGATAAATTGCGCGTCACAGAAGTTCTTTCATCAAGGGTGACCGACACGTGGCATCCACCATAACGGAACGCCGTTAAGCTATCGGGTCGGATTTTGTATTCGATAACCCATTAATAGCCACGACCAATGCCGATTTTCCACGTGTAAAATTCTCATTGGCTGACGGATCCATGCGTCAGCTCCGCGTTGGCACAGGTGTCACTCATGCAATGGTCGAGATGGGCCTATGATATCTTGACACGTGGACTGGCCTAAAAGTGTCCCACAAAGTTTAAATGGGCCGGCCCAACCGAAGGCCCATAAGATTTAGCGGACCATAATGGGCCAGCCCAGCTAAAGGCCCACAAAATTTAGCGGACCATAATGGGCTGGCCCAGTTAAAGGCCCACACGAATTTGCAGACCATAATGGGTCGGCCCAGCTAAAGGCCCACAAGATTTTGCGGACCACAATGGGCCGGCCCAGCTAAAGGCCCACAAGATTCTGCAGCCATAATGGGCCGGCCCAGCTAAAGGCCCAACATTCTCTGTCAAATCGGCCTGTCAACGACCTATCCTAAACTTGTCATCAATGTGGCCCATGGTCACTTCTGGCCCGTTAACTGTCCGCTAAGTAATTGTGTCGAATTACGGCCTGGTGTATTTCTGGCCTGTTAAAGGTCCGGCTTCGTCCTGCTAAGTCTAGTGGGTTATTTGGCACAATCAGGTCTGCTAAGTCTAGTGGGTTATTTGGCACAATCGGGGCCCAATCTCACTTTCGGTCTATTAAAGGCCCATGTTTTTTATGGGCTCGAGATATTTAGACCTTTAAATGGCCTAATTTTACTGAGGGCCCAAATTATGTTTAGGCCTGTTAAAGGCGCACTATGGGCACAGGCCTACCAGAAAAATATGAAAGCTTATGCTGATTTAGGCCCAGATATTTTTAGTGGGCTACCTACCAATTTCGGCCCGTAATCGTTTTTAGCCCAATTGGAATGGGCCCGATGAATGTTGGCATGTTGGGCTCCTACGAAGCTTTCGGCCGAATACATTACTAAGATAAACCTACACTATACAAAAATAGCGTCGTAATTACTGCAGCCCGTGGCAGCATCATAAATGTTGTATCACAACAAAATAAATTCCAACCATACAACAAAAGGCCTGTTGGCATAAATTTTATAGTCCTTCCAGATAAAAGCACCATCAGATGTATAGAAGCACAGATCATTTGACCTGAGTGCTAATGTTTCAGGCTGTAGAATCTGATAGAGCAGCACAATCTCCACCTTTTTCCACCATTGCTCTTGAACAACGAAGCGAATGTCTGATAGTATGGTTTCAAAACCATTCATATCTTGACGACATTTCTCAACCACTATTCTTGTTTCGGAAACAACGTCCATTAGGGATTGGACTTGTGTCTGGAGCATAGATATATCACTCTGTCTAGCAGGAAGATTTTGTTCAGTAGGCGATTTGGACGATGTTACCTTGAATTACGCAGGAAGGTTCTTTTTGCACTGTTAGTGGAGAGATACTGACGCACTACAGCAAGAGGTGACATTGTGCCTGTAGTAGCCTCGTCACCTTTAGGTGGTTGTGCCTGTTCTATCATTTGTTCCATAGCTTCCTAAAAGTTTGAACTTGTAGATTAGTGTACTAGATAAGTTACTAATGAGATAAAAACAAACAAAGTAGGTTAAACGTTTATACATAACTTATTTTGGTGAACTACTGTAATACATTAGCATGTATTGTAGTGCCAACTACATAATAAAATCACTTTCGAAACATATGTCCATGTAGCATGCCTACTGTATTGTCAATTTCCCCACATTCGTTGACATCTAAGGATAAAGAGACATGGTTTAAAGTAGGATGAACATAGTATGACATCATTCATATCATGGGCAAACAGATATAAAACAAACATGCTATTTTATCATTGTGTGCGCACGTGAACATAACAACTAGATTACAGATCAAGACCAAAAGAATATCCTTCATCTCTTTTAAACCATGTAAGGTGAAATGATACGTTAATACAACTGTGTATAAAAGTGAACAGAGTAACTGACAATGGCTGCAAACCAAGTAGTTAAATGAACACATCACGGTACCAATCAGTTCAAGGCAGGAGGAGTAAGGACTTACAGCAACGGCTTGAACTGGTGTGCTCATGCCCTTCATCTTGCTGGCGTGGCAATCCTTGAAGATTTGCACTTCATTCAGTTCAGGTTCTTTTTGGTCCGCACGGGCTTTCCTCTGTATTTGGAACAAGTCAATACAGATACGATAATATGGCACACAAAAAAGAAGGAAGTAGCAGCTATTTACAAGAGCCTCACAGTGTGCAATATAGCTACGAGATCCTGTTGTCTGTTGGAATTTCACTTTAGAACGGTTGGTTTTGTTCTTCAAACAGTTAGCCTAGAAGAAGATACACTTGTAAGGCACATACATAAATACAAGTTCAATATGTGGTCTGATCAAATACATATAGCCTACCTGATACTTTGGATCCGACTAGTGTTTGACGAGGGCTGTCCAGTCTTGATCTGTAATATATTCCACTGGAGGTGTTTGGGCAATTTCATTGTTAGCCTTGCCTTCAAAGTGAGATTTTCTAAGGTGGTACCGATACTTTCACAGAGCAGACTGAAAAACATGAGTGCATGCTTGTTTAGTTGCATCATTTTTTGGATCCAACTTGAACCTCATCTGTTGAAAAAAGAATGTGAGTCTTATTAGGAGGAAGCTAGAAAGTATGGGACAGAACAAGACAATATTACTAATTGCGATGAATAACATTACTTACGGATAAATGGTCAAGGAAGGTGTTAAACTGGGTATTGTCTTTCTCATTCCTGTACTGGATCCACGTTGGGAGGATACGTGCATGACACCTAACGGCAACGACTGCCTCTGATACTAACTTGGCTGACTCTATAGCATCACATGGCCTTTTAAAACCTGCCTCAAAATGGATCTCCATTCTTCCTCCTTTAGATTTTGTTAATCTGTCAAGCATTATCCCTGATGTCTGTTTCTGCTTGCGCCGTGGTGCTAGTTCAACAACGAATATGGAAAGTGTTAGTGTACATCAAACTGTGAGAGTACACATAAAGGAGCATGCAACTGCAACTTGACTCGGTCAGGCAGCGTCTCGGTGTTGATGCTCATGAGGTTCATCTGATCTTGCCAAGTCCTGTTGTGTCGGTAGTGCTTCGAAAGTAGTGTTAGGTGTGAAGGCAGCTTGGGAACTAGCCAGTTCTTGAGCAAACGAACGAGTAACTGGTTGAGATGAAGGTACAATTGAAGCGGATGCTGCAGATGGTGGAGCAGGTGATACTGTGTTTGTAGATTTAGCCGGTGGACTTGGACCTTCTACTGCACTATAAGTACCAGCAGAATCTCGACGGCAGATCCTTTTCCATTTCACCCAATGAGTAACAGCACTCCCTACTATATTATTTTCCTTGCTCTTTTTTGACTTTGACATGTCAAGCTGTACCCACAACACAAAAGAATAAAATCACTCTTCAAAACTCATTGATGCATGATACATACAAGCAATACTTTGATGTAAGACAACCGTATGAGGATGGAATATGTAAGAAAAACAGGACGGCATGACATATTCACAGCTACGATGTGCAAACTAAGCAGAAGGATTTTCAAGAAAATAGAAGTAATGCAAGCTAGACACCATATGAAAGATGCAACCAATATTACTCTGCCAAGTTAAAAGTGTCTTGTCATAAGTGGCAATTCGAAAAATTAGAAGCAGTACAACATAGAAATCAATGCAAGATGCAACCACTATCAAACTGCCATGTTAAAAGCGTCCAATCATGAGTGACTGATGCGGGATACACAACAGCAGTACTTTGATGTAAGAACATGGTATGATAGATAGATGCAGTGTATTCTAGACACAGAAAGCCATGTCATATGCACATGTATAACGTATAAACTCAGCAGGTGCAATTTAATCAAAATAGAAGAAATACAGGCTAGACAACATATGCAACATGAAACCAATTATCACACTGTCAACTTAGAGCAAGCACCTGCGATGGTGGAGTACGGGAGATGAACTCATCATGTAGACTTGGGACTTCAACTTCATTAGCAGTAGCAGTGGCAAATCTAGAGAGTCTCTGTTTGCGTCGGTGCGGAGGACCACCAACATCCCCTAACTTACTCTTTTCCTTCCTATTTTCTGATATTGCCTTATGAAGTCAAAACCACAAGAAGATGAATAAAATTAGCTCTGCATAACTGGTTGATGCATGATACAGACGAACACTACTTTGATGTAAGGCAAGCGCAGGATAGGAGGATGGAATATATACAAAAAAGACAGCGTTTCATATTCACACGTACGATAGGAGGATGGAATATGTATGAAAAAACAGTAAGCGGAAGGCATTTCAACAAAATTAGAAGAAATGAAAGCTAGGCACCATATGAACATGCAACCAATATCACTCTATCAGGTAAAAAGTGTCTCGTCGTAAGTGCCATTTCAAGAAATTAGAAGCAGTACAAGCTAGAAGACAATGCAAGATGCAACCTACATCACAGTCCCAAGTTAAATGTGTCTTATGGGTAAGTGATCGTTGCAGGTATAAGTTGTAAGCTACGCAGATGCAATTCAACATAATCAGAAGCAATACAAACTAGACATCATACGGAAAACGCAACCACATATAACAGTTCCAAGTAAGAGCAAGCACCTGTGATGGTGGAGTAGGGGAGATGTGCTCATCATGTACACGTATGTTCTAGAAACAGGAACACGTGTCATATTCACAGGCATTATGTGTAAAGTAAGCAGATGCAATTCAAGTTAGAAGCAATACAAGCTAGACATCATACGCAACATGCAACCACATATAATAGTGTCAAGTTAGAGCAAGCACCTGTGATGGTGGAGTAGGGGAGATGTGCTCATCATCTACACAGCTACGTTGACTGTCCAGCCTTGTGTTGTCTTGCGAATCTTGTTGGGAGGATGGCGGAGTAGAATCTGTAGAGACCCCCTGTTTGAGTTGCTCCGAAGGACCACCATCATCCACTGCCGGACTAATTTCCTTCAGCTGTAATGATTTTGCATTGTGAAGTCAAACCGATAAGAAAAAGGAATAAAATTCGCTCTTCAGAACTCATTCATGCATGATACTGACGAACACTACTCGGATGAAAGGCAAACACATGATGCGAGGATGGAATATGTATGAAAAACAGGATGGTGTGACATATTCACACCTATGATGTGGTAACTAAGCAGAAGGCATTTCAACAAATTAGAAGCACTGCAAGCTAGACACCATATGAAAGATGCAACCAATATCACTCTGCCAAGTTCAAACTGTATGGCGTTTCAACAAATTAGAAGCAGTACATGCTAGAAATCATATGCAAGACACAACCAATATCACAGTGGCGACTTAAAGGTGCCTTATCATAAGTGACTGATGCGGGATATGCAAGAATAGTAGTCTGATGTAGAAACAGGAACACATGTCATATTCACAGGCATTATGTGTAAAGTAAGCAGATGCAATTCAACAAAGTTAGAAGCAATACAAGCTAGACATCATACGCAACATGCAACCACATATAATAGTGCCAAGTTAGAGCAAGCACCTGTGATGGTGGAGTAGGGGAGATGTGCTCATCATCTACACAGCTACGTTGACTGTCTAGCCTTGCGTTGTCTTGCGAATCTTGTTGGGAGGATGGCGGAGTAGAATCTGTAGAGAACCTCCATTTCAGTTGCTCGGAAGGACCACCATCATCCAATGCCTTGCCAATTTCCTTCAGCTTTATTGATTTTGCATTGTGAGGTCATACCGACAAGAAAAAGGAATATCATTCGCTCTTCAGAACTCATTCATGCATGATACTGACGAACACTACTCTGATGAAAGGCAAAGTCATGATACGAGGATGGAATATGTACGAAAAAATGGACGGCTTGACATATTCACACCTATGATGTGGTAACTAAGCAGAAGGCACTTCAACAAATTAGAAACACTGCAAGACACCATATGGAAGGTGCAATCAATATCACTCTGCCAAGTTAAAACTGTCTCGTCATAGGTGGCGTTCATCAAACTAGAAGCAATACATGCTAGAAATCATATTCAAGACGCAAACCAATATCACACTGCCAACTTAAAGGTGTCCCATCATAAGTGACTGATGCAGGATACACAAGAAGAGTAGTTTCATGTAAGAACATGGTGTGATAGACAGATATAGTATGTACCAAAAACAGGAAAGCGTGTCATATTCACATGTATCATGTGTAAGCTAAGCAGATGCAGTTTACACTAATTAGGAGCAATACGAGCTAGACACCATATGCAACATGCAACCAGATATCACACTGCCAAGTTAGAGCAAGCACCTTGGATGGTGGAGTAGGGGAGCGGAGACTTGGACCTTGTAATGCACTATCAGTACAAGGAGAATCGGTACAGATGCTCCGTTTACGTTGCTGCAGAGGACCACCATCATCGCCTTCCTTACTCTTTTCCTTCCTCTTTCTTGATTTTGCCTTGTCAAGTCAAACCCACAAGAAAAAGGAATAAAATTTGCTCTTCAGAACTCATTGATGCATGATACTGACGAACACTACTTTCATGTAAGGCAGCCGCATGATAGGAGGATGGAATATGTATGAAAAACAGGACGGCGTGACATATTGACATGTATGATGTATAAAGTGTAAACTAAGCACAAGGTGCTTGAACTTGTTAGAATCGATGCAAGCTAGAAACCATATGAAAGATGAAACCAATATCACTCTGCCAAATTAAAAGGGTGCCCTAACAAATGTATTTGACCAAATTAGAAGCAATACATGGCAACATGCTAGAAATAATATGCAATATGCAATGAATAAAGGTGACTCATCGTAAGTGATTGATGCAGGATACAGAAGAGAGGTAGTTTCATGTAAGAACAAGGTTAACACATAGATGTAGTGTGTACCAAAAATAGGAAGGCATGTCATATTCACAGGTATAGTGTGTAAACTAAGCAGATGCAATTTACCCTAATTAGAAGCATTACAAGCTAGACACCGTATGCAACATGCAACCACATATCACACTGCGAAGTTAGAGCAAGCACCTGTGATGGTGGTGTAGGGGAAGTGCGGTCTTCAGGTACAGAGCTACGTTCAATATCTTCATTTAGGCTTGTTGTTTCTTGAGAATCATGTGGAGAGGATGAAATTGCATTCTTTATAAGAGTATTGCGTCTCATATTAACCCACGCGCGTGACTATCTCATCATAAGCGATAGATGCAGGATACACAAGAACAGTAGTTTGATGTAAGAACATGGTGTGATAGGCAGATGTAGTATGTACCAAAAACAGGAAGGCGTGTCATATTCACATGTATAATGTGTAAGCTAAGGAGATGCAATTTAACAAATTAGGAGCATTGATGAGGGATACACAAGAAAAGTAGTTTGATGTAAGAACATGGTTAATAGAAAGACGTAGTATGTACCAAAAACAGGAAGGCATGTCATATTCACAGGTATAATGTGTTAACTAAGCAGATGCAATTTACCCTAATTAGAAGCATTACAAGGTAGACACCATATGCAACATGCAACCACATATCACACTGCCAAGTAAGAGCAAGCACCTGCGATGGTGGTGTGGGGGAATTGCGGTGATCAACTAGAGAGCTACGTTGACTATCTTCATTTAGCCTTGCTGTTTCTTGAGAATCATGTGGGGAGGATGACACTGCACTCTTTAAACGAGTAGGGCGTCTCACAGTAACCCACTCGGGTGACTGTCTCATCATAAGTGATTGACGAGGGATACAAAAGAGCATTAGTTTGATGTACGAACATGGTTAATAGACATATGTAGTATGTATCAAAAACAGGAAGGCATGTCATTATCAAAGGTATAATGTGTAAAGTAAGCAGATGCAATTTAACCAAATTGGAAGCAATACAAGCTAGACACCATATGCAACATGCAACCACATTTGACAGCGCGAAGTTAAAGCAAGCACCTGGGATGGTTGTGTGTGGCAATTGAGATCATCAACTGCAGAGCTACGTTTACTGTCTCCAACTGCTGACACTGCACCCATTAGAGCGCTGAAATGCTTAGTGCTTATCTTCGAATTACACTGGAGCGACTTCTGTCTTTTCTTTTCTGCATTCATCAACACTGCGTCAGAGTCTGAAATACCCATGCATAAAAAAACAATAGTGTGAGTATGGGTGAAGTGTGTGCACAATTAGTACAGTGTAAAGGTAGCAGATAGCAGGTCGGTGAGAAATAAATGACGGGAGACATATGATAGCTCTACAACATGCATGGCACACTAAATTACTACAGGATTCTATGAAAATAACAGTCGACTGAAAGCAAATAGGTCAGTCCATTTTTTCTACACCATTTGATGTACAAAGAAAGGGCAGATCGCCTTCATCTACCTCCAGCCAGTCACAGTTGACGATCTTCCTCGAAACGCCAGCGACCACCGGCCCAGTATTCCTCCCCTGCCTGCGCCCTCCCCTCGACCTCACCGCACCGCCATGCTTGGCACCGCCCCCCGACCATCCATTCAAGCCCCGCTAACCTCCAGATCAGGCGTAAGCAGCTCCTGCACCCCACACACCTATGATAGACACCGATGCGCCGCTTCCCCGGGGAACATGCGGACTAGGTGCTTCGCGCGCCTAAGCGGGTGCTGCTTGTTTTAATTACGGTTGGACTGACCCTAAATTGAAATCCAGGCGGGCTACTGACCTCTAGCAAAGGTGAAATAGTAAAAGGGAGGAAACCTTGTGCATTTAGTATCACGAAGAAGATGCAGTAAGAAGCGCTCAACTAGTTTCTTTTGTGGGATGAATACGGTGTGAGCGGAGACGTAAGATTTGCATGAATAAGGGAAGAGGAGTACCTCTTTCTGCTGGCACTGTTGTGTCCTCCTTCTGTTTTTCCGACGATCTTCTTGTTGTTCGCCTGAAACCAGAAGTTGTGGAGGACGGTGCAGCCTTGGACGAACCCATGGCCAAGTTGTTGAGTGTGGTGCGGTGGCCGTCTGTCGGCGGCGGGGAAGCAGATCCGAGGCAGTGAACAGCAGCATAGCGGGAACAACTCCGGTGCGGTGGACGGTTGCGACAGTGGAGCCACAGCAGTGAGGCCCAGGACGGCATGGTCGGAGTGGTTCTGGTACATCGCACGTCGGCATCAGCATCGTAGAGGCAGCTCTGCCTCGGCTTTAGATGCTAAGTCCTTGAGGGTGTTGCGGTTGCGGTTGTGTTGGACGACGATGTCGGGGTACCGGCTCCAGCGTGATGGAGGAGGGCGGCGGTGGATTGGCCGCTATGGGGTGGAGGACGGAGGAGGCTGGGGTTTCGCGGCTGGTGGAGAGGGTGTTTTCGCGCCCACGGAGTATGAATGGGGAAACGGAGGGAGGCGGGGAACTAAGGGGGAACAATGTTTCGGTTTGAGACGCGCTTGTTTGAAATTTGGGGAAAGTTACAAACTTTGCCCCCATCTAAAATTTCAGACATATTGCGGGTTGGGGGTAGGACAGTCATGTCAGGTGTCCCAAATGTGGGCGGGATAGATTTCGGCCGAGCGCATGGGTGTTTAGGCGCCCACGGCGTATGAATGCTTCTCGGAGGCGGTTGAGACTGGCGTCTTGGTGAAGTTACAAACCTACCCCGGTTTAGACCTTTGGACATCGGGCCGATAGGCTACACGGGCCAGAGTCAGGACAGTAATTTCCTACCACCAAACATTAGTCTCGCGTGGTTTCGGGTGACCAGAGGCCTATTTGGCGCTTCGTTCAATATTTGGGAGCAGAAGCATTAACGTTTTCGGTTCTCTTGAATTGAACTTTCAGGATTTGTCAAACTTCACAAATCTTTACTCTTGAAAATCCTAAAGCTACGATTATTTTGGAATGGAGGGGGTACATTTGAATATACATTGTACACGAGTATATATTAAAAAATATGCAACTTACCTCAGTTCATGCATGGTTCCAGATATAATCTCCTTGGTTGCAAAAAAAAGTTAGATATGCGTATGAATATATATAGCATGTTCAAACTCACAACAAAGATTGATGCCCCCTTTTACATCTGATTTACAAATGCCATTATCTCGGGTTCAAATAGATGAATGCACTTCCTATGAATTCGAATCTTCGAAACCCCCTTTATGTTGAATTCGACATGTATTCTATTTCGTAGCTAGCAATTTGGAATGTATCCATGCAAGTGACAAATGTATAAAGTGCTTCACACTAACAACATGGAGTGCACTAATTAATGTTTATATATGAATTGCAAAAGCATCCATTGCCTGTATTTCAAACCGCTCTCACTCTATGGATCGATAATATGAAATAAACACATGCACATGCTAGAATTCAATAGAGTATGGGTGTCTGATAGACCGATTTTCGTCCATACGCAATTTGCAAAATTCATGATCTCATCCAAAAATAATAATGCCATTTATATTTTAATTTAATGCGTAGAACCGCCTTTTACACATAGATGCACTATGCCTCGCCCCGTTCTCACAAATGCGTTATATATCTCTCTATCTAACGCATAAGTGCACACACTTTATATGCATCGGCATTTCTCTTTCACACATGCTCACAATCTCTCTCAGGGTGTCGGGGTGTCTCACGCACATGCTCTCTCTGTTTCTCTCTCTCTTTCTGACTACTATGTACCACTCTTTTCACTAATCTCAGTTGGAAAACACTATTTCTCTCGCATGCATATATACACACGCACGGTCTCTACTAGCCCTCTATATGCACATATATGTGCCTACGTGTCTCCCGCACGCACATTATCTTTAGGCCTCTCTCGCACACATTGCCCCCCCGACACACCTCTCTCTTAGTAGTTGGTAGATATGATTTCATCATATCATTCGGTAGGATATCCCTGGCTGTTAGGCTGGATGGTAATACGAGGCAAAGTTTTACCCTAGTTCGGATCGGACCCTTGCAGTTGAAGAAAGAGCCTACTCCTGGTACTGTATATTAGTGATAGGGGTGTGTACAAAGTACACGTGAATACCAGGCATTGTGCGTGTGTGTATACTATCGACGAACTAGCCCCCAAGCTTGTATAACATACTAATGGCCTAGGGTTACAAATCATATATAGTCGGCTTATCACTAGTGGGGATAGAGTCCTCCATGACTCTGGTAGCTTCATGTTGTACGTCGAGTCCTCCACATGGGTCTTCGTATAACACGTCTCGGTCCAACCTATATGTGGCACAGGATGGAACCGACCCATGAGTCTTCATGTTGACCCACCACAACTAGAAATGATGTGCCCACCACACCACACACGCAATCGGTCACTAAGAAAATAAGCATATACAATAGTACAACGACATCTAGCTCACGATACGTCTCCATATTTTGTTGATGACACTAATGGACTTTGCATTTGATGGGTGCTCCATATTTTGTTGACGACACTTACGGTCATTGTACTTGAAGCAAAAGCACGATATGGTCACTGGACTTCAGAATAAGCTCATCACGGTCACCACATACATTTTGTCGTGCTAATCAACATGTGGTTGGATGGTTAGGAGGACAGTGGTTTCTCGAGCCCGCCAAGGTTAAAGTCCCAGTGCTCGCATTTATCTTGTGTTAATTTCAGTATTTTCCGGCGATGTACGTTCAGTGGGAGGAGACATTCCACTCGAATACGAGGCACCTATGTTGACTTCCTAAAATCTCAAGGTCATATATGCTAGCCCACTCTCTCGAAGGTGCTCATAGGGGTAGGGTTCGCATGTGTGCGCTTATAGCAGTGAGTGCTTGCGCGTATATATGAGCCCTTGCGTCTGTACCGTGTTAAACAAATACATGTAATGATTATACGGCCACTGTCTCACCCGTACAACTCAGTATTTTGTTCATGACACAATCAATTGACCAGTCAAACGTTCCACGCGGCAACTAGTGTTGCACCATCGGGGCGCATAAACGTGGGGCCCACCTGTCAGCCCGTATATGAAAGAAAGAAATGGTAGTTTGAGTCTGTACTGTGTTAATAAAATAGGAGTACATTTTAGGGTGATCATACGGTCACTGGCTCACCATACAGCTCCGTAATTTGTTGATAACACGATCAATTGACTAGTCAAACGGTCCACATTCAGCAGCGCACATTACCATAGGGCCCACCCGTTAGCGCATATATGAAGGACAGAAATGGTAATAAGTTAGTGGTCGATGGGTATTCGAAGTCGTGAGACCTCTGGTTGGCAGTCACTGGTGGTTGGGGGGCGTTCATTGGCCGGTGGGGTGGGGATAGCCGGAGAAAAAGCTCGGCGCGCGGGGGGGGGGGGGGGGGGGGCAGGGGTGCTAGAGGGATTGCCGGTGCGGCGGCGGACCGGCGGTGGGGAGTGGTTTCAGGGAGGGCGGGCCGGCATGGCGGTGCGGGCTGGCCGTGGGCGACAGGGGCTGGCGGTTCGGCCGGTGGTGGCTGGCGGCTCAGGGGGGTGGAGTTTGATGATAAACTGGAGGCCCTTGATTTTGTATCCAATGGCTGGAAAATCTAATGACCAGAGATGAAAAATTCAGTCGACTGACATGTAGCCTCACCCCGCACATACACATGCACGCACGCATGCAGGCATGCAACACTAACACTTACACATAACATACACATGCACGCATGTTGGCATGCAACACTGACACGTACACCTGCACTCACAAACACATGCACGTACACACCCATGCATGCAACACTGAAACATACCCTTGCACGCACGCAACACTCGCACGCCTGCATGCACACAACACACGACACAAGACACACGCTCAACTTATACGTGCATGCACCCTTTGTTAAGGACATGGATTGTTACGGGTATTAATCAATCTTATCTATGATAAGCAGAACATTGATGTTTGCAGCGGTCTTTATGAATCACAACGTATCAAATGGGCTATCAACATAGTAGGCTTATCTACATGAAAAAGATGATGTCACACTCAATGAACAATCATCGGTTTATGAAATGCCCGCTTCTGACCGCCCTGGCCCACCAAAGGTTCCTCTGGTGTGCGCTGCCTGCGTTGGGTCACTGACATGCAGGCCGTGCCCCCAAAGAACCCACATGTCAGTGGAAGAACAATGCGGTGTCCTAGGTCAGAGTCGAGGGTGCCACTCGCTGCACGCCCGGCTGAACACACCTCCGTGCCGCATTCAAATGCCTCTATGAAACCCGCCTGTGTGGAATCCGAGAAACCCACTCTGGACACACGTCCGTTCATGACCGGGCTGGCGTTAAACGCAACGCCGGCCGAGCTCCTCCCGTCCGCCGTCTATTTAATCTCCTATTTAAACGAGGACAAACTCCGGCCAAGAATCGCACACCTCTGCCGCTCCCCTATCTCCTCCACCATTTTGTCCACGCTTACAATGGCTTATGAAGAGTAGTTATTCCGCATCCAAGCCGCCTGGGTAGCCCGCCGAATACGAGCTATGCAGCTCGTAGATCCACCTCTCTCCCCTCGCCCGATGGAGCCAGTTGCCGCCCCAAGCCGGCGTGCGGTTCACCAACTCGCCGCTCCAGGCCAGCTCGACGAGGAGCAACGCACGGGCGTCATTGCTGCCGTCCACGCCACCGCCTCATACCGCGTCTCTTGTTTCTGTGGCCGAGACTCCCATGCCGGCAGCCGCGCCATGCAAGCAGCGACAGAACTCGGGTGCGCGGAGAGCGACGAGTCGGTGGCCAGCGCCTCCACGTCCGCCGCCATCATTGAGGAGAAGTAGAACACGGGAGGCCGCCACCGCTTGGGTCCCATGAAGGCCACCGCGGAGGCCAGCTGGCGTACACAACAGGTGTCTTGCCGGATCCTTTTGTTGCGAGGACCTTCGTCGACCCCGCATGGGCTCCACAGAAGAGCGGAATGTTAGGATGAACTCGAGCCGCCATGGCGAAGTAGTGGCCGGTGATGAACTCGAACTGGTGTCGGCCACCATCATCTTCGGCACCAGCCAATGATATCAGTTGGGCAGTGAGGAAGCGAGCCGTCCTTTGCGCTGAAGCATATACCTCCGGGGCTCCCGGCAGTCCGATGATCGTGTTGCCGAACATGAGGAACACAAATCGATCGGCGGGCGACCATTTAGGCCAGGTATTATATACCTGTGCTGTCCAGAACTAGCATCGCGTAGGTCATTTGAATGTAATGAAATCTGTCATGTTTGTATGAAAATCCGGTATTTTATATGATTTCCGTCGTTGTTTATTTGAAATATCAGTTTGTCTACGTGTTTGCATGAATTTCGTCCAGTTGGTTGAGTTGCTGTCATAATGTGTGCGACTATGGTTGGATGGCGTAATTTGCGGGTCGCCGGTCGGTCTGCGAGCGGCTCGGGCAGCGTTGTGGGACAGAAAAACACAGCTCGTGCGAGCTCGTCTCCAACATGCGCGCTGGAGGATGCATGACAGGATGAGCACCCGAGCCATTCCTCGTTCATCGGTGGCAAAGGCACTGGTGGACAAAAGGGTCACTAATATTTTGGCTACCCCGGGCAAGATCCAAACAGCCCCTCCCAACAGATTCAAATCCCTCGTTCGCCATGGAATTTTGCCATGTGTTGTTTTCATGGACTAGCAAGATGCCCGTGCATTGCATGGAACATCAAGATGCATTTTTTTACAAACTCCCGCATGCATGCAAGGGATAATCAATGTCCTCCTTTGCTAGTACCACGAGGCAAACACCATTAATATTGCATCGATTAGTGTTAGTGGCCTTGTATATTTGCAAATTGTAATTTTGATAGTGGCCCCTTGTATATAAAAATGGAGGGAGAAAGATGAGAGATAAGGTGAGGAGGAGTGGGGCGCGGTGGTGACTGGTGGTCGGACTGGGCGGAGGCATGGGGATGGACGGCGCATTATGTCTAGGTTTGTATCTCTCTCACACACACCCACGTAGGTGGGGGACGTGCACGAAGAGAAGAGGTGCACGCACGGCGCACGTACTCCCGTCTCTTTCCCAACCACACCCGCGCGGGTACACGGTGGAGCTCATTTCTATACGAAAAAGGCAGCCCACGTGGTAATTTGGCACGTGTACTGGTTGTCCACTTGGTGGAGGGAGGATCGTCTACCACAGGTGAACAAACAAATTGCGACTTGACGTGTTATGTTAAAAAAGAGGCAAACCATGTGGGGCCTACCTTAGAGGCAAGGCTCTATACACTGGAGTACTTTTGATGTGTCCCGTCAACTTGCAGAACGAGGAGAAGCTTGCTTAGTACGCCGTCTCCCCCGCCCACGGGTGCGGTGGCTCGCAGGATGAGGTGAAGCTTGCTTACGAGTAGTAGTAGTAGTACTCCTCCTACTGTACGCCTTACGCCCGCTCCTCTCCCATGCGCGTGGTGGCTCGCAGCACAAGGAGAAAATTTTACTACTCCCTCCGTTTACTCCTCATCCCTACTACGTACCTTGGTTAGTACTCCCTCCATTTACTTATACAAGGCCACTATAAAAAATACATTTTGCATCTATACAAGGCCACAAATAGTAATCGAGATAAAAGTTACTACTCCCTCCTTTCCAGTTTATGGCTCAATTTCAAAATCTCTCCAACCAAGGTAGACGGTGAGTGTTCGAATTAATTTCATAGTTTGCACAAGTAATTAGTACGCTCATTTTTCTCAAGAAGTTATGTTTACCGAGGCATTAATTAGAGCGAATGCATGAATGACCACTAAATTTCCATGAACTTGTACATGCATTGGTTAGTTTTCTCTTGACACTGCTTGCGTCGGGTGATCTAATGCACCTCGAAATCCAACATGTAATGGTACTACTACTAGTATAGTAGAATTGAGACTTGTCAAACGGAAACACGAATGTTTTTCAGATGAGCCCTATAAACCCTAGTGGGTACGTACTCCGTAAAAACAGATTTTTCCAAAACTAAGTCGCTCCCTCTTATGAATTCTGTAGTATACTCCTTCGTTGACGCTCCCTTTCATGAATTATGTACTTCCTACCGCCGACATGTGGGACATATAGCAACCGGGTCGACGTGTCAAGCACCAAATAACATTGCAAAACAGTAGGGGGGACGCACCCCACTCGTACCAGCCCAGTAGTAGTAATGAGCAACGAGACGTCAAATCACAATGCCGCACCTTCCCAGACGGACGAAGCAACCATTATTTCACACTTCGGCTGGCCATCATCTCAAACCACGTAGTATTGATTCTGCCTCAAGAGGGACACACGCATCGCCTTGGTACATCATGACACGTGGGACCGCATGACAGGCCATGCTCCCCCGCCGATCGCTCGGTAAAATCACGTCATTTTTACTATACTTCCTCCGTATCGGTTCACTACATGGCATGCACATCATTCTAGGTTGAGAATTTAAGTGGCTATATATGTGATGAACAGTACTCTAGCCTTTTAAAAAATGTATACTTTTGTAAAGTAGTACTATCGATGGATTGCGCCATGGAGCAAAAATTGAAATTAAAAAAAAGGTGGTACATATAGAGAGAGCTCGTCGCCAAATTATGCATATAGTACTATTAAAAAAGCTAGTATGTGCTTAATTGGGGTGCTAAATTCTATTAAATAAACACTAGTAGTATGTATTATACTGAGGAGTTAAAGTAACGAGAAGAAACATAACATAGTTCTGCTGGGGCTCAGCACAATACACCCCTCAAATTCAACTAAGCACACCTGAAATTAAACTATGCAACTAATCCGGTAGACCAAGCATAACTCATGCACGCAAACCTGGATCACAGCGGGCTTCTTTCTCTCTTCGTCCTTTAGATCCTTCTCTCGTCCCAGGACTGTGGTGTACTCAACATCTAGCCCAGCGACCCACTAATCATGTGAGTTTTTGGACATGCGTCTAAAGCGAGAAAGGCATCCTTTCACCGTCGCGGAAGAAGGGGTGTAGATGATGTTGAACTCACCGTCGGTGATGGTTCTAACCTTGTACACACCGCTGATCATGGAGATTCGGGACGCCATAGATTTGGGAGGAGGGTTAGGATTAGTGGAACTGCCGTAATGTGAAAGGACGGGATGACTAGGAGCGAACCGTCGTAGTATTAAAGGACGTGCGGGGATGAGTAGGGGCAAACTGCCAGTGTGCGAACGGTAGGGTAGTGGCTTTCCATTCTCCCATGATACGGGCTTCCGAGAGCCCTTGGATCTGAGATCAAATGGTTGCATGGCGTGATTCTAGACCTATGGGTGAATATCCTATCCTGGAGGGTTATTCTGCAAATTTTCAGCTACATAGCATGCGACCGTTTGATATCACATCCAAGGGCTGCCAGCAGCCCATATCATGGTCGCGCCTACCACGACCATTGCGTCGCTCGCGTGGTCGCGCCCTTGGAGATTTAACACGGTGCATTAGGCTATCTGATGTTGGCATGTCATACATAGTCATCACGTAGTCACTCATACTACAATAAGGTTAGCTATAATGTTGGCTATAAGTGTATTTTTTTACTTTTCTCTATCTCTTTCTTCGTACCCCCTCTGTCCCATAATATAAGAACGTTTTTGACACTAGTGTAGTGCCAAAAACGTTATTATATTATGGGACAGAGGGAGTAGTATTTATTGTATTTGCCAAGGAGTGACCTCTTCCAATGAAATGGTGCTTAGATGAGGTGCTAAGGTCATTAAATGGCTTAGCAATCAAGTCCCCAATGCATAGGTGCTCATTAGTAGTTTTTTGTTGCTAAGTTTGTTTCATTTAATTAGCTATAGACTCAAAATTGTCTTTTCACCTAGGTGCATGTGCTTAGCACCATTTCTTCCTTGGGTCACCAAACTTGCCACATCAGACTTTATACCAATGTGGCAAGCTTAGCACCTGTAGGAGCAAGTAAGTACTACAATAGTGGGCTATAAGCCCGCTTTACATGGCATTTTTGCATGTGTGGAGGAAAGAGGCAAGGAAAAAGTGGAGAAGTGGGCTCTCATGCAAGAGCCAGCCTCAACTACATGGCGGAGCATTGGGAGAGGCACCTGTATGGAGGTGGTCAGGAATCGGGAGACTCACGCTAGTCATAGCACCGCAGTTAAAATGAAAATGGCAAGTCAAATCACGGGGCCCCACCTGTCCAGCAGTAACTCGCTGTCAAATCACACAACCCTACGTTTGCAGCAGCCTACTCCCTCGTATTCTCGCATCTCTGTCAAACCGACTAGGCGGAACTGCCCCGCCTACCACGCAAGAAAAGCCCCGCCCTCGACTTTTAAATACAACTACATTCGCTTAAGAATCCAATGATATAGTAGTACTTTTTGTGACATAGTAACTCATATTTAGTTAGTCAAATGGATGACCTAGAACTACATGCACGCCTTATAAACTGAGACGCCTAAAAATAAAAAACCGAGACGGAGAGGGTAGTTCAGCACGTATCTTTTTAGATCAATATAGTCGGGATTCACCAAGGTGCAAAACCAAGTGGTAGGCTGCTCCTGTCGTGTTGGCGTAGCAACTCAAGCAGGGTCAGTCCGCACACGAAATGGCTACACACTTAACAGGACCCCTTTGGCTGACATGTGGCTCATCCACCGTCTTATTCCACGTGTGATGCACCAAATTATAGTTCGGAGCAGTGGTTGGAACTGGAGGCACCCGGTTGTAACACCGCAGTAGTAGAAAATGAGCAACAAGGGGTCAAATCACAAAGCCCCACCTTTCCCGCATTAAGATGGACGGACAAAGCAACCACCATTTCACTCTAGGGCGCAAGAGCATAAAGAGAAGAGAAAACAATGACGCGTGCGGCAGCTACCTAGGGCACCCTAGGGTAGGGGTCTCCACTACATATCCTTTTTTTGAAAGCGCCTCCACTACAAATCGGCTTCTCCCTCGTCCTCTTGAAGAAAACCGATGATGAGTGCAGCGGTAGGATTTGTAGGAGTACTACGGCGTGCGGGGCCACGTCATAGTAAACGGGTTCGAGTCAATGCATGTGTGGGCCGCTTGGTTTTACGGGAACGAGGCAGCATTTTCGGTTCGGGGACCAGTGGAGATATAGTACGTACAAAAAATTGTGGATGTAGGTTCGACCGAAAGGCAATGATGCATTGAACACATGAGATTTTGAAACCAAATTATGAATAAATACACACTATAGCATGTAAAGCTTTGAGTCATATATGCATGATGTAGATGTTCGTTTAGTTCTTATAGTTCATCTCATTCAAAATCAATTAGTTTTATAAAAATGTTAAGATTCATGGGGTTGTGCATTGTAAAGCATAAAGTAAAAAAACAAATAATGGCAATTCATTTAGAAAAAAACAATTATGACACAGAAGATTCTAGAACAAAGGAGAAGTGCTTATGTTTTGAGGTTTGTGCATTATGCTTAAGTTCAACCATGGAGTCTTCTAAATTGTACATGTGGCAGATCTGGTGGAATGTTGATGATATCCAACGGCTAGTAGTGCTCGGATTCTCCAACTCTGCACTGTCGAATTAGCTTCATCCAGCGACTATCTTTCAAAGTTATGGGCACACTATATAGTTCGTGTTCCATAGTTGCATGTTTTGGAAAAAAGCTACTAGTGGATTGTACTATCTATTTAGGAATAGAAGATGTACACATGGAAGTTGTAGGGAAAGAGATGACATGGAGCATCTCAATTCCTATGAGTAGGGATTGGAAAAGAGATGTCATTTGGTTCACATCATAGGGACTTTTCTATTGAATCTAGAGATGACATGTATCTCAATTCCTATGAGGAGGGATTAGAAAAGATATGTAATATGGTTCAGATCATAGGAACTTTTCTATTGAATATACACTAATGTTTATTTTCCTTTGAAACTAAGGGAGTATAGGAATCTATTCATATGAACCAAGTGGCTCTAAAGCTATAGAAATGATATCATGTTTATTTCCTTTGAAATGTGGAGTATATGAATCTATTCCTATGAACCAATTGGCTCTAAAGGAAAAAATCCTATAAAAATCATATCATATAGAGTTCCTATGATATTCCTCGACACCAAAGGATGGTTGAAATTGATGCGGGTGACACTATGGTCTTATTTTATAGACTCCTCCCCCATCTTTATAGTTACCTCTCGAAGATGAATGAAATGATATATAGAGGGTATTCTACACGTGCAATTTGGTACCCGAAAACTCGGTAAATGTTTGCGAGGTTCGAATTTTCAATAAAGCTATATGCACTGCATTTCGGAACGGAGGGAGCATACGGCAGTTGCTAACACTCACGTGGAAGATTTGTGTGTAGGAGGTGTGTCTGTTCTGTTAAATGACATGGCAAAACTGACACTGTCCGATGCCGATCTACGACGTTCGTCAGGAAAAGGCTTGTGGCGAATGTTTGTCGGATAATGATTTACGGAGACATGCATTGCATTGATACATGCCCCCTCCCTCTCACGCACACGCACCCTCACGAGTCACGACTCTCCTGAGTCCTCTCACAGACTCGCACATCGCACCCACCGTCTATCTGCAGGTAGACATCACGCACATATGTGCTCTTCACACCCTACCCTCAGAACTTCTAAAAAACAAAAGACGTCATGCACATTTTATTTTAGCTCACACGTCACACACTTATACTATTACTCTTGCGGCGAACGTTCTTTGGGCATAGTATATTGTACTCTCATGAAGAGAAGCGGTGCACGCACGCACTAGTTCTCTCACACCCACTCACCGGTACACGTAGGAGCACATTTTTTGAAGCTGGTACAACAAAATCACTCCACTATATATATAAGCAGGAGCCTTAGTGCTTGCTTTACTAGGGTTCCTCTCGTTCACTCTCTCATGCTCTGCAGAAATAAGCAAGACATAGGTGGCCACACTCTCTCTCAGCTCACGTCTGGTCACAAATCCAGCCGGACAACCTCGACCGGGGCAGGGGTGTAGGTGCATCGTTCACGCTGTCGGCGGCGGCGAGGGAGGAGACCAACGGCTGCCTGCGCGTCCTGATCGGCGGCCGTGCCGTTCTCTCCGAGAGAGAACCGGCTTGGGAGTGCCTCCGACCCCTTCTTCCCCCTGTGATATTGTGGCCAAGATGCGGCCTCCCGATGCTTTCTTTGCCACATGCCGACGACCCTCAGGTATATATTCCTTTCAAACCTGCCTTGCTCTACTGCGCCAGCTCCCTTTGTGTGGATCTTTTTCTACTTCCGTCCGCTGTTCCAAAGCCACCTAGACTTTTACTATTATTAGAGGTAAAGCTAGTTCACACATTCGACTCTAGGAGTTGGTTCAAATAGGGAAGAAAGTGGGAAAGCTATAACATGAATCTAGGACTTGGTTCTAAGAGGAAACGGGGGAAAGTAGTAGATACTGGCTACCCAAACTGTCTCTTAGTTGAAAAGATGAAGAAAGCATGGTGGATGGCGAAGGGTGGGGGAAGTGGACCTATCTCTTGGTTGAAAAAGGAAAGAAAGTGACGGGTGTTGGGGGACAACGCAAATGAGAATGAGCAGGTCTAGATTTCCTGTGCTCACATAGGAAAATGTCGCTGAGGAAAGAAAGTGTACTAACCTTTGTAGAGTGTGTGTTTAAGCTATTGATAGCCGCGTCCTCGGTCATGGGCACAAGTTCATACTAGGTCACACCGTTCGATCAACACTCACATGAGAGAATGACTTATAGATGATTCATATGTTGATATTATGAGCAGTAATAGTTTGGCAGGATGCTAATATTGGGATGATCTCGAGGATGATCATTCAGTTTGTGATGGGGTCACGCGGTGATCACGAGGTGATCGAGGTGATTTAATGTTTGGCCGGGGAGCCAAGATTGAGATGGTTCTTGAGATTTGAGATGTTGGTTCAGCAGTAATCATAGTAGTATCATGCTTAATAGTTGCTTCCACCTCATAGTAGTTGTTCATAATTAACCTTTTAAATGTTATGTTGTTGTTGTGCCTTGATACTTTTGGTTGTTGTGAGCTTGCAAGTACATTCAATGTACTGACCTAGCGTGTCATGCCAGATTGCAGGTGATGCCGTGATTGATTGATTGCTCGTCAAAGTTTCCGTTCGTACGAGCTAGATCGTGTCCCGGCCAGAGTCCTTGCAGAGTGGAGTTCACCACCTTTGTCATTGTTCCGCCACTAGAAGTATTCCGCTGCTACGAGTTGTTCCACTGCTAGCATAGAGCTACCTTAATACGCGTAGTGTCGCCATGCTGATGTGATCATTTGTAACATCAGAACCTTGTACCATTATCTTTTGTAATAAGAGATAATTTGTTCTATGCCGAGCAATGTTGTATTCCAGAAGACTTCTTTTTGATCTCTGGGCTGGAATACGGGGAATTTTGGTCTCTCTGAGACGGGGTTCATGTAGTTAGGTTTTAGGGTTCATGTAGTTGGGTTTTGCAGTTAGGTTTTGTTTACAATTGAAAAACAGTAACTTTTGTGAATTCAAAATTCAGAAAATTATGTTGTAAATTAAAAATTCAGAAAATTGTGAATTCAAATTTCATAAAATGTGCTGATGAAATAGCTAGTATGAACCCTATAGTTAATTAGTTGGTACGAACCCTAGTTAAAAGAAGAATTAGTATGGGTTAAATGAATTCTAGGTATTTTTGGTTAAAGCAATTGTTGCTATTTAAATATAAAATAGATTTGATTAACCCTAGGTGATTTAGTATGAACCCTAGGACAGAATTTTAGCAAGGTATCAAATTAGGACAGAAATTTAGCTAGGTTTCAAATTAGAACAGAAATTTAGGTAGGCTAAATTAAGTATCAAATATTGTGTAGAAAAATGACTTCTTGCATTTTTCTTCAAGTTATATATTTTTCTGCCTGTTATATGCAAATTTGAAGTGGATATGTGATATGTGGACATGTGATTTGGACATGTCATGATTATGTGCAGGGTAAATGATCCGAGTGGCCTATGTTTCGCCGGAATGTTAATTCATTTCCGTTCCAGTGAATTTCAAGCGCTCGATATGTCCACTTTTTAGCAAAGGTCATGCCAGAATTTCCCATGAATTTTGGCATAACTTGTGCTAGAAAGTAGGCATATTGAGTGCCGGATTTGCTAGGAAACGGCATTCTGACAAACCATTGACCTTTTTATGTCATTACTCATTTTTATTATCACTTAAGAATTAAACAAGGAGACTTAATCATAGGAAACATGTCGAACAATGAAGAAACCGGGTCTTCTGACCACGATACAGACAAGATGGATTATGAGGGTGAACAATAGTACCTTGACTTTTTGTCTGCTAAGCATAGTCAAGGTTTGCAGGACGGCCTCGATGATTGTACTGACGCCGACATCGACACAAACGGCACTGGCACCGATGGCGGCGCCGAGACCGGCGAGGAAGGTACCAACACCGAAGCCTCTACCGAAAATAAGAAGCAGAAGAAGCAGAGGATATGAAAACCTAACAAACTTGGCATCGGACGACTGGTGATCACAAAGATGGCCTCTGGCAAGTTTGAGCCATTAGAGCCAAAAGAACCTCGCAAATGCTACGGGAACCAAGTCGGATGCATCCTACGGGAATGTGCGAGCTTCAACGATGATGACTCAAGGGGTAAAGAACATTTCAGGCAGTTGCTCCTGACAAAGTTGCACACGAGATTCATGTTCCCCGACCGGTATGACGGCATAGAACACCCGTGGGATGATCCAAAGATGAAAAAGATTAACAATCACGCCATGGGCATGTTCAGCAATGATTTGGCCTCCTGGAAAGGGAGGGTGAAACGAGCTATTGAGGCTGAGGAACCCCTTTCCAAGATTCTGGAGGAAAATCCAACACTTACAGAAGAGGAGTCCCAAAAGTTCAAGGACACTTGCGCTATCGAGGCAGCCAAGGCTAAGGCTGTGAAATTCAAGAGCCTTCAGCAAAGGAACACGTGGAACCAACGCCTCTGAAGCCGTGACTACCTTGGCAAAAGGCCCATATAGGATAAGGAGGGCGTGGAACATGGAGACGCGGGTCTCCCAGACCCCATCGTGAAGTTCACCAACCCCTTGGAGCGTGACTTCATCAGGGCCCGCTGGACAAGGAATAGAAGGTTTTTTACACAGACCCAATCATGAGGAAATTGATTAGAATACTAGTAATTCGCATGCATATATGCTCCATCTACAAGCCTCTCTCGCACACTATGTATGATACTCTAGTCCAAGCTAGATATCTTGGGTGCACTCATCGTACGCACACAAATTCCTTGGCTCGTTGCCCGTAACTCTCTCACGCACCACTCTGTCGACTCGGAGCTCTTCCCCCTCTCTCTCAAACTCTCCATCTACCTGGGTCACACATACACATGCATATCTCACTCGCACTCGATAGGCCCATCTAAAACTCTATCTCTCTCCCTCGTTCTCTCTCCATCTCACACGCACACACACAATCTCATGCCTAGCTAGCCAAGTATGATGGTCTCTCACTCAATTGTAAGCACACACAATCCCCCCTATATGTATATGACTAGATAATCTTTGTCTCCATCACAAACATGTGCATGGTCTATCTCGATTTCTCTCGGGGCATCTTCCTATCGTGCACGCACCTCCCTCGATCTCCCACCCATATAGTCCCCTCACGATCTCGAGAGGATCTCTCTATCACAAACACACCCTCTCTCCCTCCACATGCGTCCATGTTCAACATGTGTCCCTCTCGACCTTTGTTCCTTGTTGGCCAGACCTCATTCAGAGATGTGTTATAGGGGTGTATCTCTCCGTTGCAAACAACCACACACTAGCTATCTTCGTGTATCTCCTCGCCTGGCTTTTCTATCTCGGAGATGCATGCGTGGTATGTTCACATAAGAAACAAAAAAACACACTCTCTCTTTAATTTATCGTTTGTTGTCACTTTCTCTTTCACACAGATACTCTTTTTGCACACTTACTCATTCTCCTTCACACACACTTGATCTCTCTCGACTTAGGCACTCTCCTTGGTCCATAGAATAAAGATTTATTGAAAAGTCAAACATCACAAAGTTTCACCATGTACGTGGAGAAAAACAATTACATCTAGAACAACAAACATATAGCATTAGATTCATCATGAGATGTAGTTTTGTATGATGTATCTTTGGTATTGTAGATATAAATAACATTTGCATAAACCTGATCAAAGTTTCCAAAGTTTGACTTCTAAAAAATTTACATGCACTGCATTATCAAGCGGATGGAATATCTCTTTCCCCCTCTCAGCTATGTGACGCACCACTCAACCTTATCGGGGCTCCTCAATATCTCCCAAACTTTATATCTCCCTTGTTCACACATACACATGTCTCACTCGCGCTATACATATAGACCCATCCAACACTCTCCGCCCTTGTTCTCTCTCTATGTGACACGCACCCCCCTAAGTACCATAATCCCTCACTCGATCATAGGCGCAAGCACTCCCCCCCCCTAAGTATGATTATCTCTCACTAGCCATCAGGAACACATGTATTGTCTCCTTCCATCCATATGTCTATCTCGATATCTCTCGGGGTATCTTCTATCGCGCACACACCTTGTCACTCGATCTCCCACCCATGTAGTCCCATCACGATCTCCAGGGGATCTCTCTATGACAAACATACACTCTCTCCTCCCCAAGTCTGCATTTTCTCCGTACGTCTCTCTCGAGCTCTCTCCCTTGTTTGTCAAACCCCTCTTGGCCATGTGCTAGGGGTCTTGCTCTCTCGGTTGCAAACAACCACACACTATCTCCTCACCTTTATTCCGTTGTCGAAGATGCATGTGTGATATGTTTGCATAAGACACACACTTTTTCTCTACTTTTATCGTGTGTTGTCCATGTCTCTTTCACACACGCACACACACTTTTTTCACTCACTCTTTCTATTTCTCTCTCCCTCTCCCTCTCTCTTGCTCTCTCTCTCTCTCTCTCTCTAGTTAGGGACTCTGTCACGTCCATAAGCATATGGATGTTTTGAAAAGTCAAACCTTAGAAAAGTTTGACCAGGTATATGTGGAGAAAAACATTTACATCTGGAACGATCACTAGATTCATCACAACATGTACTTACTTCATACTATCATTTATCTTTGGTATTGTAGATATAAGTAATTTCTTTATAAACTTGGTCAAAGTTTCATAAGTTTGACTTTAAAAAAATGTTGGAACTACATTATCGAACGGAGGGAGTAGCTCTTTATTTCTCTGCTATCTCTCACAAGCTTCCCCTCTCACTCGAACTCTCTATACCGACGGATTATAAGCTCACTGTGTCAGTGTATAGCTCCGGATATTGTTTAGTTGACCGGTCAACCAGTCCACATGCTGCCTTGTCAGCTCGTGTTCTGTATCTTCGTGTGCTGGCCCATGTGGTAGTGGGTGAAAATAAGTAAACTAGAGGCCCATCTGACACACGGTGAAGTAAACAAAGTTGAAACCACTTCCGGTAGCAACCCGCATGCTAGTAAATTGAGGGTGCATTAAAGACACACTTCTTCCGCATGAAGGACGCACTCACGCACTGATAACCCACAAGTATAGGGGATCACAACAATTTTCGAGGGTAGAGTATTCAACCCAAATTTATTGATTCGACACAAGGGAGCCAAAGAATGTTATCAAGTATTAGCAGTTGAGTTGTCAATTCAACCACACCTAAAAGACTTAATATCTGCAGCAAAGTATTTAGTAGCAAAGTAGTATGGAAGTAACGGTAACAGTGGCAAAAGTAACAGTAGTAGTTTTGTAGTAATTGTAACAGTGGCAACGGAAAAGTAACTAAGCAAAGACCAACATGTGAAAAGATCATAGGCATTGGATCAGTTATGGATAATTATGTAAGATGTGATTCTTCATGCAATAGTTATAACATAGGGTGACACAGAACTAGCTCCAATTCATCAATGTAATGTAGGCATGTATTCCGAATATAGTCAGACATGCTTATGGAAAAGAACTTGCATGAAATCTTTTGTCCTACCCTCCCATGGCAGCAGGGTCCTATTTGAAACTAAGGGATATTAAGGCCTCCCTTTAATAGAGTACCGGACCAAAGCATTAACACTTAGTGAATACATGAACACCTCAAACTACGGTCATCACCGGGAGTGGTCCCGATTATTGTCACTTCGGGGTTACCGGATCAAAACACATAGTAGGTGACTATAGACTTGCAAGATAGGATCAAGAACTCACATATATTCATGAAAACATAATTGGTTCAGATCTGAAATCATGGCACTCGGGCCCTAGTGCCAAGCATTAAGCATAGCAAAGTCATAGCAACATCAACCTTAAAACATAATGGATACTAGGGATCAAACCCTAACAAAACTAACTCGATTACATGGTAATCTCATACAACCCATCACCTTCCAGTAAGCCTACGATGGAATTACTCACGCACGGTGGTGAGCATCATGAAATTGGTGTTGGAGGATGGTTGTTGATGACGACGGCGACTGATTCCCCTCTTCGGATCCCCGAACAGACTCCAGATCAGCCCTCCCGAGAGAGATTAGGGCTTGGCGGTGGCTCCGTATCATAAAACGCGATGAATCCTTCTCTCTGATTTTTTTCTCCCCGAACGTGAATATATAGAGTTGGAGTTGAGCTCGGTGGAGCATCAGGGGGCCCATGAGGCAGGGGGCGCGCCCAGGGGGTAGGGCGCGCCCCCCACCCTCGTGGACAGGGTGTGGCCCCTGGCCTTGATTCTTTCGCCAGTATTTATTATTAATTCCAAAAATATTCTCCGTGAAGTTTCAGGTCCTTCCGAGAACTTATATTTCTGCACAAAAATAACAGCATGGCAATTCTGCTGAAAACAGTGTCAGTCCGGGTTAGTTCCATTCAAATCATGCAAGTTAGAGTCCAAAACAAGGGCAAAAGTGTTTGAAAAGTAGATACAATGAAGACGTATCAACTCGCCCAAGCTTAAACATTTTCTTGTCCTCAAGCAATTCAGTTGATAAACTGAAAGTGATCAAGAAAAACTTTTACAAACTCTGTTTGCTCTTGTTGTTGCGAATATGTAAAGCCAGCATTCAAGTTTTCAGCAAAGATTCTGAACTAACCACATTCACAATAACACTTAGGTCTCATTTTTACTCATATCAATGGCATAATCAACTAGCGAGCAATAATTAATAAATCTCGAATGACAACACTTTCTCAAAATAATCATAATATGATATAACAAGATGGTATCTCGCTAGCCCTTTCTGAGACTGCAAAACATAATGCAGAGCACCCCTGAAGATCAAGGATTGACTAGACATTGTAATTCATGGTAAAAGAGATCCAGTCATAGTCATACTCAATATAAATTAATAGTAATGCATGCAAATGAAAGCGGTGCTCTCCAACTGGTGCTTTTTAATAAGAGGACGATGACTCAACATAAAGTAAATAGATAGGCCCTTCGCAGAGGGAAGTAGGGATTTGTAGAGGTGCCAGAGCTTGAGTTTTAAAATAGAGATAAATAATATTTTGAGCGGCATACTTTCTTTGTCAACATAACAACCAAGAGATCTCGATATCTTCCATTCTACACACATTGTAGGCAGTTTACATGCTTGATATCAATCCATGGCTTGCCCGAAACAACGGGTGCCTCCAACTAACAACAATCCTGGGGGAGTTTTGTTTGCAATTATTTTGATTTGATTTGAGCATGGGACTAGGCATCCCGGTGACCAACCATTTTCTCGTGATTGAGGAGCGGAGTCCACTCCTCTTCAGAATAACCCACCTAGCATGGAAGATACAGACAACCCTAGTTGATACATGAGATATTCGAGCATGCAAAACAGAATTTCATTTGAGGGTTTAGAGTTTGGCACATACAAATTTACTTGGAACGGCAGGTCAATACCGCATATAGGAAGGTATGGTAGACTCATATGGAATAACTTTGGGGTTTATGGATTTTGGATGCACAAGCAGTATTCCCGCTTAGTACAAGTGAAGGCTAGATAAAGACTGGGAAGCGACCGACTAGAGAGCGACAACAATCATGAACATGCATTAAAATTAATCAACACTGAGTGCAAGCATGAGTAGGATATAATCCACCATGAACATAAATATCGTGGAGGCTATGTTGATTTTGTTTCAACTACATGTGTGAACATGTGCCAAGTCAAGTCACACGAATCGTTCAAAGGAGGATACCACCCTATCATACCATATCACAATCATTTTTATAGCATGTTGGCATGCAAGGTAAACCATTATAAACTCCTAGCTAATTAAGCATGGCATGAGCAACTATAATCTCTAATTGCCATTGCAAACATGTTTCATTCATAATAGGCTAAATCAGGAATGATGAACTAATCATATTTACAAAAACAAGATAGGTTGAGTTCATACCAACTTTTCTCGTCTCAATCAGTCCATCATATATCGTCATTATTGCCTTTTACTTGCACGATCGAACGGTGTGTAAAATAATAATAGTGCACATGCATTGGACCAAGCTGAAATCTTCAAGCATTCAATTCAAGGGAGATGACAAGGTAATATGGGCTCTTGGTTAAATCAATAATAATGCATATGAGAGCCACTCAACATTTTCATCATCGTCTTCTCCTCTCGACCCCCAAAGAAAGGAAAAGAAATAAAACTATTTACACGGGAAAGCTCCCTACAAGCAAAAGAAGAACGAGAAATCTTTTTGGGTTTTCTTTTAATATTAATACTACAAGCATGGAAAGTAAACTAGCTAAAGGTTACAACTTTTTATTTTTTTGGTTTTTCTTAAGGTTTTTCAAACACACAAGAAGAAAGCAAGAAAAGGAAATAAACTAGCATGGGCAGTACAATGAAAAAGTATGAGCACTGATAACTAGCATGAGTGTGTGAATATGAATGTACTATCGGTGAGAAATACGTACTCCCCCAAGCTTAGGCTTTTTGCCTAAGTTGGTATATGGTCACTGTTGGCCTGCCGGATATCCAAAGTCGTAGTCGGGGTTGTATTGAGATGCAGCAGCTATTGCTTGATGAGCTGCAACTTGGAGGCGAGCTACCTCCGTCCTCGTCTCATATTCGTTTGCCTCCTCCCTGGTTATAAAGTATCTCCTTTTTGCCTGAAAGTCAAAGAAAGTAGGAGCAGGGAGAGAAACATGGACAGTACGCCGTCTGTCAAAGATTAGTCAGTACTGGAGGAACTGTTCATTCCTATCAAGAAACTGATGGCAAACCGTGGCACTATAATCTAGATAAGCAGGAGGCAACTTCAGGTCACTTCCATGTATGGGCATACCGTCGGTGTCAAAACCAGCGGATCTCGGGTAGGGGGTCTCGAACTGTGCGTCTAAGGCTAATGGTAACAGGAGGCCGGGGACACAATGTTTACCCAGGTTTGGGCCCTATCTATGGAGGTAATACCCTACTTCCTGCTTGATTGATCTTGATGAATATGAGTATTACAAGAGTTCATCTAGCACGAGATCATAATGGCTAAACCCTAGAAGTCTAGCCTATGAAGTTATGATGATTGTGGCTAAACCCTAGAAGTCTAAACCCTTCGGTTTATATAGACACTGGGGGGGACTAGGGTTGTACAAAGTCGGTTGCAGAGAAAGGAATCTACATATCCGAATCGCCAAGCTTGCCTTCCACGCAATGGAGAGTCCCATCCGGACACGGGACGAAGTCTTCTATCTTGTATCTTCATAGCCCAATAGTCCGGCCAAAGTATATAGTCCATCTATCTGAGGACCCCTTAGTCCAGGCCTCCCTTAGTAGCCCCTGAACCTGGCTTCAATGACGATGAGTCCAGCGTGCAGATTGTCTTCAGCATTGCAAGGTGGGTTCCTTCTCCGAATACTCCAACATAGTCTTCCGAACATAGAAAATGTGTCCGGCTTTGCAAAACAAGTACCACACACAACTGTAGAGAGTATAATATTTCACGAGTCTAATCCGCTGACAACTTTTTGTAGCGTGACATCACGCCACTGCCCGGTCATTATTCGAACCGTTTTTTACCTGCCGCTCCGTATTTCGAGGTGCGGTTTCATTGGCACGTCTTGTCGAAGCAAAAATCATGTCCCCCTATCACGTGATTCTCATCAATACGAGCATGGGTAACCCAACAGTGCCATCTGCACGGTGCTTGGGGAATAGGCGGATTTTAAGGTGAGGGGGGAGGCGCATGACCTTTACTGCCTTTATAAGGGGATAAGGATTCATCCTCGTTCACCCACGCCTTCTCCTTCCTCTGCCCATCCATTCTCGAGCTCCAGCGCCCAAGCTCTCACCTTCTCCACCCAAAAAGGCACTCCAACCATGTCCGGATCCAGAGCTGGAGGCAAGTGGATGGCCTCCTCCATCAAGAAGGAGGACATAAAGAAGCTCCAGGAGGCCGGGTACCTGGCCAAGGACATCGCTCATCGACTTCCAGCCAAGGGACAGATCGTCCCCACCGCGGAGCCCCAGGAAAGGGTGGTGTTCCTCACCCACTTCGTCCGCGGGCTGGGATTCCCCCTCCACCCGTACGTCCATGGACTGATGTTTTACTACGGGCTAGACTTCCATGACTTGGCCCTCAACTCCATCCTCAACATCTCAGCATTTGTGTGTGAGGCCTTCCTCCGCATCCCACCTCACTTCTACCTATGGCTGAAGACCTTCAGTGTGAAGCCAAAGGTGGTGAGCGGCCAACAAGTGGAGTGCGGAGGCGCCATGGTGGGTAAGATGCCAAATGTCACTTGGCCCGAAGGCTCCTTTGTGGAAACTGTAAAGGGGTGGCAATCGGGGTGGTTCTACATCACTGAGCTGCGCGGCACCAACTGGGCGGCGACCCCTGAATTCCGATCCGTTGTCCCAATGCGGCTAACCTCCTGGCAAGAGAAGGTCCTGGCCTGGGGATCTTCGGACGAGATGACGGGGCTCCAGACGTGTGTCTAGAACAAGATAAGCAAGAGAATCAAACTTGTCAACGTGGTCCGGGTTATGCTCTTCCACCGGATCCTTCCGTGCCAGCGCCAGATGTTGGTGTACTAAAGTAGGGGCACTCCTTTGTACCCCTTATTTGTGAACGGGCAGCCGGAGCTGTGCCTACGGCCACACTTAAGCAGGGCAGAGACAGGAAATCAAAGCCGCAAGATGGCCAAAGCAACGCTAGGACGGAGCAATAAAGAGCAAGAAGGCGAGGTAGTTTCCCCCGGCAAGACCCTTGCCGGGGCGACCCCCGCGGCCCCGGCAAGGACCTTGCCGGGGCAACTTACCCAATGCTAGCGGAGCACACCACCCTTGAGCCCCAGTTTTTCCTACACCACCAACCACGTTGGGACCTGGGCTCGGGAGGCGCCTCCATGATGGCATGCAGATGTTCGTGAAGACAAGAAACACTCCAGATCAGAAGAAGATTAGAATACGACGAACCTCGGAGAGATCCTTGCCGAGGAAACCCACAAGACCCCTGGCAAGATCCTTGCCGGGGACGACCGCAACACCACGGTAAGACCCTTGCCGGTGGCCAGGCAAGACCGACATCAGAGAGTCCACAGCCAGGCCCGCACCCGCCAAGTTTCTACCACCACTCCCATGCAGTTGCCAGCCCACCAGCTAGGCAGGCACCTATGTGTCGACACGAGGCTTCTCGGCCAACTCAGCGCATGCCTACGTGGTGGCATGCAAACCTTCATGAAGGCCCTACCACCGCGCCACCACAGCAGCTTGCCAGCCTACATGGCACTGACCGCCTTGCTGGCCCAGGCGCATGTCAAGGCAGGGCAAAGCGGCGGTAAAGTGAAGGGGACATGTCAGAGGCGCATTAAATGCATCTTGTCCCGTACTGGCAAGCGATAGGCTTAACCACAGTACCCTGATGCCACCTCCTATGTGCCACTGTGGCGATCCCCTTGCCTATAAAAGGAGGCCCAAGGCATCGAGGAGAAGGATTCGGACTCTTGAACAAGTTACGCCCATTGTAGCTAGCTCAAGAACTCCAAGAACACAGATATACATACACAAGCAGGACTAGGGTATTATGCATCCTCGCGGCTCGAACCTGGGTCAACGACCTGAGTGTTTTGTGCTGACTACTGATCCCGCTCTCCTCACGACCCTGTGCCCCGCAACCGTAGTAGGAATTCTTGTGATCCCATAGGTGTCGTTTTTGTCACATCCCTAGCTTGTGGTAATGCACTAGGCTAGACCTCATGTGTGCATCATGTTTAAATTCTGAAATTTGAACTGAGGGAATTTTGGAAGCCTCAAAAACTTAAATAAAAGAGGGGCAAAAACCCTAGAAATCTCATTCATTGTTCCAAAATGCTCTTCTTAAATGTTTGATAATTTTTGGCAAGGGTTCTGGTCCCAACCAAAATATTGAACATTTTTAAGGATTTATTTTTGGGACTTTGGATTTAATTCATTAGTTATTTGAATTTGAGTTATATTCATATAATTAGAATATAATTTCAAATACCCCTGAAATATTTTATAAGCTTTTGGAAAAGTCCACCTAGCAATATAAAATATTCAGAGGAGTTTTTGGCATTGTTTGAATTATTTTAAATTCAAAACAGTGGCAAAATAAATTAAATAAAACAAAACAGAAGAAGGAAAACATAAAACAGAGCAGAAAACCTACCTGGGCCACTTACCTGCAGCCTACCTGGCGCCACCAACCGGCCCAGCCGGCCCAGCCCGCCACCGCTACATCCCCCCCCTGTCGTCCTCCTCTTGCCAGTGGGAGCAGCTGCGTGCTCGCACGCGCGCGGCCGAGGAGGCCACCTCCTCCCTGCCTGGCTGCCTCCTCCTTCCCTGGTCCCTCCCGCGACGCCACGCAGCCCCTGACCCCCTCTCACTTCTCCCTCGCTCTCTGGACCTCCCTCCCCCTCGCTCCTCTGTTTCCCCTCCCGCGACCGAATGGAGGCCGTCGCCGCCGACCAGCGCTCGCGCGGCCACAGCCACCGTCTCGCCTCCCCGATGCCTCCCAAAGCTCCGCTGTTCCGCCCTCGTCCTCCTCGCCGTCTCACGCGACCAGAAGGGCCCCGAGCAGCCGCCATCATCATCATCTCCAAGCTTCGGCCCCGGCGCCCTTCTCCGTCGATTCGGCCACTCCGGCGTGCCCCCGAGCCCACTAACCCTCCCTGCAGCTCCGCGGTGAGCCTTTGACCCGATTTCCCCTCTCCCCGTGCCCTACCTCCCGCTCTGGCCGCTGATTCCATCAAGGCCGAAACCCACCGCCGCACGAGCTCGACGCCGGCGTCACTCCGGTGACCATTTGGTCGCGCACCAGCGTCCAACGAACTCGAGGCTGCACACAGAGCATGGCTAGCGCGTTAGTTGGTTCGTTTGCACGCTGCAACACCAAACCCGCAACTCATCCGAACTCCGGCCGCCGCTAAAGCTCGTCGCCGACCACTCTCCGGCCACTCCCCGGCCGCGCCACCACCCTGGTTGGATGCGGACGAGCGTCCGCATCTCGTAGTCGTGCTCCGCGCGCCAAACGGCGCTCTGTAGGCCATTTCCGCAGTGCACCACCGCGTCGGGACTCGCCGGCGGCTAAACGCCGGCGACCGTTGACCCTTGACCGGCGTGAGTTGACCCACTGCCCGGTTTGACCTTCCCCTCTCTCTCACTGACGTGTGGGCCCCAGGCCATTAATTAAACCCAATTAGCCACTAACACTGACCAGTGGGCCCTGACCCCCCCTAATCCTTTAATTAAGCAGATAACCCCCTGTTAACTAACTGTGACGCTGACATATGGGTCCCACAGGTCAGTTTGACCTGGACGGCGCCCGTTGACCTGCTGAGGTCAGCATGAGGTCATGCTGACGCAATAATTCCTTTCTGGAATTAAAATAAATGAGGAAATGATTTATAATTTCAGAAAATGCCCTAAACTTCAATAAATCATAGAAAATTAACCGTAACTCCAAATTAAATAATTTATATATGAAAAATTATCAGAAAAATTCAAGGAATCCATCTGTACCATTTTCATGCATGTCAGAACAACTTATAGCTGCTGTTTAGCACAAATCATTAAATGGCATTTGAATAATCACATATGGAGTTGAATTTGAATCTTGTATTCAAACCAACTTCATTTAATCTGTTGCTAGTTACATTAGCCCAAAACACATTCATTTTGCCATGTCATGATCATGCATCATATTGTGCATTGCATTGATTGTGTTCCCTTCTGTGTTGCCGGTATTTGTCCCCTCTCGATAGACGCGATACCGATGATGTGATCGTTGACACTGATGAAGACTCAATGTTATCTTCAGAAGTGCCAGGCAAGCAAAACCCCCTTGTTCATTCCGATACAATCCCACTCTCTCGCTCCTGCTCTCTTTTACTGCATTAGGACAACAACGATTCATCTGTTACCTGCTGCGGTAGCTGAACCCCTTTATCCTTTGCATGACCTGTCATTGCCACAGTAAATAGATGAAACCCACTAGCATGAGTAGGAGTTGTTTGAGCCCTGATGTGCCTACTCATTTATGTTTGTTGTCATGCCTACTACTGCTTAGAGTTGAGTCGGGTCTGATTCATCGGGGATGAATCAGAGGCGTGTGAACCTGTCCTACTGTGTGTGAGCTAAGTGTGTGAACACAATTTGGTAAAGGTAGCGGTGAGAGGCCATGTAGGAGTACATGGTGGGTTGTCTCATTGCAGCCGTCCTCAGGAACTGACTTCTGTGTTTGTGATCCATGATTCAGCTACTACCATGCATTGGGCCCGAAACCAATGGACCCTCTCGGCTTCTTGACCACCCTTGTCCTCTGTCCAGGAGTCGCAAGTAGTTTCTGGTGTTTGTAGTATGCTGGAGGCCGTGCGCAGCGCTGACCGTAGGGGTGGGCTGTGATGCGGTAGGCACGTGGCCGGGTAAACCGGGCGCCCGTTTGGTGTCACGGAACCCTGTTCACATCGTTTGGGGCTGTGAGCGAAACTCCGGCCGGATCTCCTCATGGATGGAACCCGAATAGGCGATAAACCTGGACTAGAGACTTGAGTGTTTAGGTAGGCCGTGGCCGACACCCACGTTGGGCTTCCGCTTGAAGGTTGCCGAGTACATGTCGTGTAAACGGCGGTAAGTGGTGAGAGCGTGTGTGAAGAAGTACACCCCTGCAGGGTTAATATGATCTATTCGAATAGCCGTGTCCGCGGTAAAGGACTTCTGGGTTGCTTATATCAGTTCATAGACAAGTGAAAGTGGATACTCTAAAATACGCAAGATAAGCGTGAGTGCTATGGATGGCGTTCTCGTAGGGAGACGGGAGCGGATCCATAGTGGTGTATTGATATGGGGAATATGTGGACTCGTGTGCGCCACCTCAAAGAGTTACCTTGCAGTCGTAGTTCAGGTTAGCCACCGAGTCAAAGCTGGCTTGCTGCAGTTAAACCCCACCATCCCCTTGTTGAAAATGATGCATATGTAGTTAGTTCTGATGTAAGTCTTGCTGGGTACATTTGTACTCACGTTTGCCTATTTTATGTTTTTGCAGAGAGACTTCGGTCTCACTAGTAGTTTCGCGTGGACTTCGACGTTTAGCTTGTTACCTCAGCTACGATCTTGAGCCCTCGGCAGGATCTGATAGATAGTCAGGCTTTCAAGCCTTTTTCATTTATAGATGTCTGTACTCAGACATGATAGCTTCCGCTTGTGCTTTGATTTGTATGCTCTGATTGTTGGGTCATGAGACCTATGTTTGTAATATCTCGCTCCTCGGAGCCTATTGAATAAATTACCTGAGTTATAGAGTCATGTTGTGATGCCATGTTGTATTTGCACATATCGAGCATATTGTGTGTATGTTATTGAAATGCTTGGTATGTGTGGGATCTGACCATCTAGTTGTTTATCCTTAGTAGCCTCTCTTACGGGGAAATGTCTCCTAGTGTTTCCACCGAGCCATGGTAGCTTGCTACTGCTCCGGAACACTTAGGCTGGCCGGCATGTGTCCTTCTTCGTTCCTGTGTCTGTCCCTTCGGGGAAATGTCACGCGATGAATACCGGAGTCCTGTTAGCCTGCTACAGCCCGGTTCACCGGAGTCTTGCTAGCCCAGTGCTACAGCCTGGATTCACTCGTTGATGACCGACACGTTCGATGCTGGGTCATGGATGTCTGTCCCTGTAAGTCTGTGCCACTTTGGGTTTACGACTAGCCATGTCAGCCCGGGCTCCTTATCATATGGATGCTAGCGACACCGTCATATACGTGTGCCAAAAGGCGCAAACGGTCCCGGGCTAAGGTAAGGCGACACCCGTGGGAATACCGTGCGTGAGGCCGCAAAGTGATATGAGGTGTTACATGCTAGATCGATGTGGCATTGAGTCGGGGTCCTGACAGCGTTGGTATCAGAGCTTGACTGCCTGTAGGATTACCAAGCCAAACTGGTCGAAGTTGAGTCTGGAAACTCTTTAGTTATATAAGGGAATTGATTGTGGGATGGAACGTAAGGCTCTTTTTACTCCTTATACCTTATGCCCTTCTGATCTGAGTCATCTTATCTTTCCTACGGGGATTAAGAACTAGGCTATCTCTTCTTTCTATCAGGATCACGTGTTACTAATCCGTAGACTTATAAGATTGTTGGATTTAAGTCTCAGTTCAGTTCCTACTACTTCCGTACGTTAACTGTTGATCTCGAAACCTTGATATTGTGCTTCTGAGTGGTTATGCCACAATTTTTGTGAATGTCTCAAATCTTTTCTGAGCATTTGCAGCCGTTATGCTGTCCGAGTCATCCCAGGTTTCCAAAGAGTCTGATGCATTTGCAAATCCTATTCCTCTGGTTTCAATGTCTTTTTAGGCCAGGTTAATCACACAAATTGTTGAGTTGAGGTACTCTACTGCCTCGACCTTTATGTTGGAGTTATTATTATGACCCTAGGTATCTTAGGGGATCATCTAGTAATTTAGCCATGATTGTGTGCGAGTGTGATGATTCTGGCCATCATTCTCGTAAGCATCCCTTGATGCCACTTAGTTAGTAGGTATTCTGTTCCTGGGTTCTTGAACCCGAGATTCACTCTACCTACTTCATGTTGATAGTAATTGCTAGTGCCTTTAGGATATTAGTAACCTTTGTGATAGTCTTTGAAGTCCGTGGTATCTTCTTCTTCCAAATACCATGAACTACCTATGGCAGAAGTTCCTCGTTGAACTGAACGATCACAACCAGAGTGCTCTCGATGAGTTCTCCATTATATATTGTGGCTCTGCCAGTTCTACTTTTCTGCATGGGTTATCCGGAAGAAATATGTTGAACTTCGTTCGACATGCTAAACCATGCATCCACAACTCAGAAAATCGTATGTTCCTTTGAGTTGTCCCTCTTTAGTTGTTTTCTGGCCCTAGTATATCAATTGATATTCAGGAGTAGTTATGCATCCGTGTTCATCGTTGCCACTACTCTTGTGGTCTGTCAAGCCGTTCTATCGCGGAATGACTAGGAGAAACAAACTCCAGTACCCCTTCCATATCCAGGATTGGGACAAAGAAGCTGTGCTCCGCAGAACAAATTGCTAACCCAGCTTTTGTTCTGCTCTACCTTGGAGTATTACCATCTTTTATATCGGAATTATTGTAGGAATTGCACACCATCCTATGAACTCTTGGTACAGTGATACTTCTTGCCATCATTGTTCATTCCTCGGCTCCTGTGTTATTGTAACCGGAATGCCGACAAGTGAATCGTGGTGTGTGAAATCAATACTGCTAGCAACTCTGTTGCTTGGTAGTTAAAGGATAATAATTTCATTCTTAGCGTGTTGGTTTTTGAATCATCCTTCGAAGACTGATCGTGCTACCTAGTCCTTATTTCGGTGCATCCTTCGATTGATGAGTTAGGATCTTGTCAAGTCCTCACTCAATTGATCATATCGTCTTGCTCTCAAAAGCGAGATTGTTCTCGAGCTTAGTAACATACCGGTGGTTCGTGATTTTCCGAATATCTTCTCGGAAGTATTACCAGGTTGTCCCTTGACTGTTATGTTGAGCTCGTGATCAAGTTGGTTTCTTGTGAACCACTTTCTCTCCAAGAATCGGTGCTAGATATCCCTGAGCTAGTTGGTTAAGCTAGACAACAACTTGGAGAGTTGGAATATAAAAGCTTATCTAACTTAGTTCGTTTCAAAGGGATATCCTGGTGTTGGTGTGTTAGTTGAAGAAAGATGATAGCTTCATCGATTGGTCCCTGTGATCAGTTATTAGACCTATTGTCTTATAAAAACTTTGATTTAAGTATGGGCTATCGTCAAATCAAATCAGAACCAACGATGTTCGTAATGTTGTCTTACTCGTGGCTGCCCCTCGAGCATACACCATTATATCTTTTGGTGTGACCAATACTATCACCTTGTTCACATGATGGTGGAAGTCCAGTGATATGGAAATTCCGATGAGTTGTTGTTGAGCCCATCAGCAGTATTTTGTCTCCCCCATGATTCATGTTGAACATCAACCTAGTGTTGGAAACTTTGTAAGCAATGCCTTCGTGTTCCGTTCGTGAAGCCTATGCTTGGATGGAATAAGTGACTTCCTCTAACTCATGTGCATTTGGTGCAAGTTGCCGCCGTGGGTTTGAGAAAGGTTTGTTTTGTTTCCTCTGGAATCGTCCCAAGTCAGTCATGCATGTGCAAAGTATACTATGGTTTGGTAGATTAATTACCTCCACTCCATATGTATTCCGTAGCACCACAAGCCACTAATTGATTTGTTCTAGGAGAAGGAGTTCTTTTTAAGAGCTAACCCGGGCTTAATCAAGAACTTTGATATCCTCGATGATGGTTCCCAACCAGAACTCGGTAGTGTTTTATTATAAGACTACCATGTGGTCATGCTTGTCTGGGACAGCGTGTTCACATGTTGTAGCAGAACCAGCTCATGTTTTGGAGCTTACTATCGTAGTTCATTTTCCGAGAATCTCGCAACATCATCTCGTCGATTTGTGTTGCAAACTTTCATTTTTCTTCCTAGACACGATGAGTCTGGAATATCCTGACACCAACCAGATCTGAATCTCAGGCAGATATGATGGTTTGGAACATTTCCCAAGAAATATAATATTGGTCTCACGATAACCGGTAAAGTGGATGTCGTGGCCAACACACCCCGCCGGGAGACCTAATATTGTAGTATCTTGATTGAGGAAGTTGGCCACCTCCCCATAAGGATTTCGTAGGATCTACCTCCCTAGTTGTTCCTTATGGATTTCTGTGTTTCCGAAGTCCGACCTTTACTTGATGTTCTAGATATCAAACCATATCTATGGGTGGATTACACTAGCACATCAAGGAGAACATTAGAAGCGGAGTGCTAAATGTCTCTCGGTCGATCATCCAGATTTTGTTTCCTTAGCCTCGCTAGGGTGAAATCTGAGTTGATGTTATCTTCCTATGCATCTGCATCGTCCATCGTTGTTCATCATGGTGGTATGTTGTGTTGCCAGGATCCTGGACACGGATGTTGGTAAAACCTTGATGAATATGGAAATGCTCAAGTTCTTGAGAGCACGCATAAGCTCTAGGTGTTATCATCGGCACTAACTGGGATTTCTCTCGGTTTCCTCGGCAATGCTATGACCTTTTCAAACAGTGAATCCACTCTCTATTGTTGGGTTCTTCCCCAGTTACCAGAATCATTCCCAGCATTTGCATTTTGTTCCCAGCTTGCACCGCCAATGTGCCATTCTACCATGGGTCTCTTCCATTTCCGGTGATAAGCAAATTCATCCATTGCGTTGTCTTCAACAAGGTAATCCACATCATCCAAGTCCGAGTATGCCATTCTACCGACCCCCTCCAAATGATCGCTCGAGAATTGTCTTAGGCTGGTTTAAAGAGTTTCAATGATCTTTGATTCAAAGATAATTCTTTTGCCACTTAAGGGGATATTTCTACGAGTCACCTTCCCTAAGGTGCATCATTATGGTATCATGGCAACTCAACTCCTCGCTACGTGACCATCGTTTGCCACATTCTTGAGTCTGGAATTGTTGTCTACCTAGTGAACCTTTGTCATCTGCTTCACTCCAATTCCTATGGATGTGTACTTCGTCTCTCAGCTTGAGAGATGTTGTTATGTCTCATTCCGTAGGTTAATCCTGAGTTGTTCGACCTTCGAGAAGAACAATTCTTCTAGGGTCCTTCCTTTCCTCTCGTTGTCATGATAGTTGAAGTTCTCAGAGCAAGATGACAAGACAAAAATGGTGTTCAAATCAACGTTCATTTGAAGTGCAACCTGGATGGTGAAGATTGTACTAGTTTGCGTTTCCCCTTCATCCTACCCTACGCTTGAATCTCGAGACGAGATTCTTGTTTAGTGGGGGTGAGTTGTCACATCCCTAACTTGTGGTAATGCACTAGGCTAGACCTCATGTGTGCATCATGTTTAAATTCTGAAATTTGAACTGAGGGAATTTTGGAAGCCTCAAAAACTTAAATAAAAGAGGGGCAAAAACCCTAGAAATCTCATTCATTGTTCCAAAATGCTCTTCTTAAATGTTTGATAATTTTTGGCAAGGGTTCTGGTCCCAACCAAAATATTGAACATTTTTAAGGATTTATTTTTGGGACTTTGGATTTAATTCATTAGTTATTTGAATTTGAGTTATATTCATATAATTAGAATATAATTTCAAATACCCCTGAAATATTTTATAAGCTTTTGGAAAAGTCCACCTAGCAATATAAAATATTCAGAGGAGTTTTTGGCATTGTTTGAATTATTTTAAATTCAAAACAGTGGCAAAATAAATTAAATAAAACAAAACAGAAGAAGGAAAAAATAAAACAGAGCAGAAAACCTACCTGGGCCACTTACCCACAGCCTACCTGGCGCCACCAACCGGCCCAGCCGGCCCAGCCCGCCACCGCTACTTCCCCCCCCCCCTGTCGTCTTCCTCTTGCCAGTGGGAGCAGCTGCGTGCTCGCACGCGCGCGGCCGAGGAGGCCACCTCCTCCCTGCCTGGCTGCCTCCTCCTTCCCTGGTCCCTCCCGCGACGCCACGCAGCCCCCGACCCCCTCTCACTTCTCCCTCGCTCTCTGGACCTCCCTCCCCCTCGCTCCTCTGTTTCCCCTCCCGCGACCGAATGGAGGCCGTCGCCGCCGACCAGCGCTCGCGCGGCCACAGCCACCGTCTCGCCTCCCCGACGCCTCCCAAAGCTCCGCTGTTCCGCCCTCGTCCTCCTCGCCGTCTCACGCGACCAGAAGGGCCCCGAGCAGCCGCCATCGTCATCATCTCCAAGCTTCGGCCCCGGCGCCCTTCTCCGTCGATTCGGCCACTCCGGCGCGCCCCCGAGCCCACTAACCCTCCCTGCAGCTCCACGGTGAGCCTTTGACCCGATTTCCCCTCTCCCCGTGCCCTACCTCCCGCTCTGGCCGCTGATTCCATCAAGGCCGAAACCCACCGCCGCACGAGCTCGACGCCGGCGTCACTCCGGTGACCATTTGGTCGCGCACCAGCGTCCAACGAACTCGAGGCTGCACACAGAGCATGGCTAGCGCGTTAGTTGGTTCGTTTGCGCGCTGCAACACCAAACCCGCAACTCATCCGAACTCCGGCCGCCGCTAAAGCTCGTCGCCGACCACTCTCCGGCCACTCCCCGGCCGCGCCACCACCCTGGTTGGATGCGGACGAGCGTCTGCATCTCGTAGTCGTGCTCCGCGCGCCAAACGGCGCTCTGTAGGCCATTTCCGCAGCGCACCACCGCGTCGGGACTCGCCGGCGGCTAAACGCCGTCGACCGTTGACCCTTGACCGGCGTGGGTTGACCCACTGCCCGGTTTGACCTTCCCCTCTCTCTCACTGACGTGTGGGCCCCAGGCCATTAACTAAACCCAATTAGCCACTAACACTGACCAGTGGGCCCCGACCCCCCCCCCGTAATCCTTTAATTAAGCAGATAACCCCCTGTTAACTAACTGTGACGCTGACATATGGGTCCCACAGGTCAGTTTGACCTGGACGGCGCCCGTTGACCTGCTGAGGTCAGCATGAGGTCATGCTGACGCAATAATTCCTTTCTGGAATTAAAATAAATGAGGAAATGATTTATAATTTCAGAAAATGCCCTAAACTTCAATAAATCATAGAAAATTAACCGTAACTCCAAATTAAATAATTTATATATGAAAAATTATCAGAAAAATTCAAGGAATCAATATGTATCATTTTCATGCATGTCAGAACAACTTATAGCTGCTGTTTAGCACAAATCATTAAATGGCATTTGAATAATCACATATGGAGTTGAACTTGAATCTTGTATTCAAACCAACTTCATTTAATCTGTTGCTAGTTACATTAGCCCAAAACACATTCATTTTGCCATGTCATGATCATGCATCATATTGTGCATTGCATTGATTGTGTTCCCTTCTGTGTTGCCGGTATTTGTCCCCTCTCGATAGACGCGATACCGATGATGTGATCGTTGACACTGATGAAGACTCAATGTTATCTTCAGAAGTGCCAGGCAAGCAAAACCCCCTTGTTCATTCCGATACAATCCCACTCTCTCGCTCCTGTTCTCTTTTACTGCATTAGGACAACAACGATTCATCTGTTACCTGCTGCGGTAGGTGAACCCCTTTATCCTTTGCATGACCTGTCATTGCCACAGTAAATAGATGAAACCCACTAGCATGAGTAGGAGTTGTTTGAGCCCTGATGTGCCTACTCATTTATGTTTGTTGTCATGCCTGCTACTGCTTAGAGTTGAGTCGGGTCTGATTCATCGGGGATGAATCAGAGGCGTGTGAACCTGTCCTACTGTGTGTGAGCTAAGTGTGTGAACACGATTTGGTAAAGGTAGCGGTGAGAGGCCATGTAGGAGTACATGGTGGGTTGTCTCATTGCAGCCGTCCTCAGGAACTGAGTTCTGTGTTTGTGATCCATGATTCAGCTACTAACACGCATTGGGCCCGAAACCAATGGACCCTCTCGGCTTCTTGACCACCCTTGTCCTCTGTCCAGGAGTCGCAAGTAGTTTCTGGTGTTTGTAGTATGCTGGAGGCCGTGCGCAGCGCTGACCGTAGGGGTGGGCTGTGATGCGGTAGGCACGTGGCCGGGTAAACCGGGCGCCCGTTTGGTGTCACAGAACCCTGTTCACATCGTTTGGGGCTGTGAGCGAAACTCCGGCCGGATCTCCTCATGGATGGAACCCGAATAGGCGATAAACCTGGACTAGAGACTTGAGTGTTTAGGTAGGCCGTGGCCGACACCCACGTTGGGCTTCCGCTTGAAGGTTGCCGAGTACATGTCGTGTAAACGGCGGTAAGTGGTGAGAGCGTGTGTGAAGAAGTACACCCCTGCAGGGTTAATATGATCTATTCGAATAGCCGTGTCCGCGGTAAAGGACTTCTGGGTTGCTTATATCAGTTCATAGACAAGTGAAAGTGGATACTCTAAAATACGCAAGATAAGCGTGAGTGCTATGGATGGCGTTCTCGTAGGGAGACGGGAGCGGATCCATAGTGGTGTATTGATAGGGTGAATATGTGGACTCGTGTGCGCCACCTCAAAGAGTTACATTGCAGTCGTAGTTCAGGATAGCCACCGAGTCAAAGCTGGCTTGCTGCAGTTAAACCCCACCATCCCCTTGTTGAAAATGATGCATATGTAGTTAGTTCTGATGTAAGTCTTGCTGGGTACATTTGTACTCACGTTTGCCTATTTTATGTTTTTGCAGAGAGACTTCGGTCTCACTAGTAGTTTCGCGTGGACTTCGACGTTTAGCTTGTTACCTCAGCTACGATCTTGAGCCCTCGGCAGGATCTGATAGATAGTCAGGCTTTCAAGCCTTTTTCATTTATAGATGTCTGTACTCAGACATGATAGCTTCCGCTTGTGCTTTGATTTGTATGCTCTGATTGTTGGGTCATGAGACCTATGTTTGTAATATCTCGCTCCTCAGAGCCTATTGAATAAATTACTTGAGTCGTAGAGTCATGTTGTGATGCCATGTTGTATTTGCACATATCGAGCATATTGTGTGTATGTTATTGAAATGCTTGGTATGTGTGGGATCTGACCATCTAGTTGTTTATCCTTAGTAGCCTCTCTTACGGGGAAATGTCTCCTAGTGTTTCCACCGAGCCATGGTAGCTTGCTACTGCTCCGGAACACTTAGGCTGGCCGGCATGTGTCCTTCTTCGTTCCTGTGTCTGTCCCTTCGGGGAAATGTCATGCGATGAATACCGGAGTCCTGTTAGCCTGCTACAGCCCGGTTCACCGGAGTCCTGCTAGCCCAGTGCTACAGCCTGGATTCACTCGTTGATGACCGACACGTTCGATGCTGGGTCATGGATGCCTGTCCCTGTAAGTCTGTGCCACTTTGGGTTTACGACTAGCCATGTCAGCCCGGGCTCCTTATCATATGGATGCTAGCGACACCGTCATATACGTGTGCCAAAAGGCGCAAACGGTCCCGGGCTAAGGTAAGGCGACACCCGTGGGAATACCGTGCGTGAGGCCGCAAAGTGATATGAGGTGTTACATGCTAGATCGATGTGGCATTGAGTCGGGGTCCTGACAGTTTTCCACCGACATCTTTGGCGCGCCAGGTAGGTGGCGTAGTAGTGAGAATCTGGTTTAGCAGCTGGTCGAGAAGCTCCTGATCACCATGGCTTCCAGAAAAGAAGGCAACCAAGTGAGCAGCTCCGTTAGCAGGAGCAGCAAGCATTCGCACGACGACAAAAAAGCTAAATCATGCTAAATTTTGAGTAATTCCTTTTTATATAAGGTTATCCTCCTCGGAGATCTTTCCTTTGTATGAGAAACCTGCACGCAGTGGGGCTTCCATTATTGGCAACGCCCTTGGTCTGTTTCGAGTCCTCTCAACAGATCGAGCGGCTGCGTCGAGAATGGCAGGGTGGCCTTTCGCTATTGGCAACGCTCTCGCTCTGTCTCGAGTCGGCTCGGCAGTTTGAGCGGCCGCACTGAGAATGGCAAGGTGGTTCGCACAGCGGCAAGCATACCCTACCGGTCGCTAAAGGATCCGTCCTTCAAAGCATTGTGGTCTGGTTTCACGCGCCGGCAAGCCTCCCCAATCACTACTAGGAAAAGGCCTACTAATGGCGCACCAGTTTTGCCTACTAATGGCGCACTACTGGTGCACCATTAGTATCACACCACTAGTATTTTTTTACTAATGGCACACCAGTGGTGCGCCATTAGTATCTGGTATACTAAGGGCGCACCACTGGTGCGCCATTAGTATAGGCCACGGTGCGCCATTAGTATTTTTGAATTTTGAAGGCGGGAAAATAGTAGTGGTGCACCGTCTAACCCCCACCGTGCGCCATTGCTATTTTTGAATTTTTAATTTGGATCAGGATCGCGATTTTTTCCCATTTTTGCTCATTTTTTGCTCGTTTTTGCACGATATTATTTCAAATTTTGTTCCCGTTTTTGGATCTTGTACGTTCTTTTGCCGTGTTCTTTTGTCGGAGAGAAGTTCGCCAGAGAGGAGGAGGAGGTCGCCAGAGAGGAGTTCACCGGAGCATCGGAGAGGAGGAAGGAGAAACCATGAGGGGATGGGAGGAGAGGAGGGAGGAGGAGCTCACCGGAGAGGAGGGAGGAGGAGCTCACCGGAGAGGAGAGAGGAGGAGCTCACCAGAGATGAGGGAGGAGGAGCTCACCGGAGAGGAGGGAGGAGGAGCTCACCGGAGATGAGGGAGGAGGAGCTCACCGGAGAGGAGGGAGGAGAAACCGTGAGGGGATGGGAGGGAAGGAGAGGAGAGCACGGAGGAGGAGGTCGTCGGAGAGGAGGAGGAGAAGGTCACCAGAGAGGAGGAGGGTGGTATGGTGGAGGAGAAAAGGGAAGATGGAGTAGAGGAGTGGAGGAGAGGTGGAGTGGAGGAGAAGAATGAAGAGGTAAGGAGGAGAGGACACGCCCAGCCATATATACGGCATAGTAATGGGGCACCGTGGGCAGGTGCGCCATTACTATTTTTTTTTATTTTTTTTGAATTTATTTGAATTTATTTGTATTTTGAAGGCGGGAAGATACTAATGACGTACCATGGGCACGTGCGCCATTATTAACTTTTTTTTATTTTTTTGATTTATTTTGAATTTTGAAGGCGGGAAGATACTAATGGCACACCATGGGCAGCTGCGCCATTAGTAACTTTTTTTTGATTTATTTTGAATTTTGAAGGTGGGAAGATAGTAATGGCGCACCATGGGGAGGTGCGCCGTTAGTAAGTTTGAATTTTTTTGCCTCTCCAGATCTTAAAAGCCCCGTATCTTTTTTTCTGTAAGGTTTTTGAGGATTTTGAAAATGTTTAACGGGGTTCACCCGGTTAAATTTGGATGTAACTTTTCGAGTAGATGATTTTTCATATAAAAAACTTTTTCATCCGAGTTCGTATGCAAAAGTTATGCCCATTTTTACAAATTCTCGAGAGATTTTGCAAAAAAGTCGAAAATTCATGTTTGTAGATTTTGCTAACAACTAGACCACATATCATATGGGAATCATATTTTCTTTTTTTTTGACCTTTCTATCATTTTCTTTTATTTTTTTAAAACTGAAAAGGCGGTCCAAGGGGGGGCGGGGGGGGGGGGGGGGGAGGGGTGTATTCGGGGGAAAGTTTGGGCGAAAAATACTAATGGCTCACCATGGGAGTGGTGCGCCATTACTAGTTTCAACTAGTAATGGCGCACCACTCCCATGGTGCGCCATTAGTAGTTTTGGAAAAATTAAAAAAATTTACTAATGGGGCACCGTGGGATGTGGTGCGCCATTCGTATTTGCACACTAATGGCGCACTAACACATGGTGCGCCATTAGTATTTAGTAATGGCGCACCACATGTACAGTGCGCCATTAGTGTCCATCCCATCTATAGCCCTTTTCCTAGTAGTGAATGGGCGTAGGGTGGACATACAAGGAAGGGTTGAGCAGGGGAATAACATGCATCAAATTTAAAACACTACAGAGTTATATTACATCAACTGTTGTTGCGGTTCTAACTAAAGATATGAATTGTCTTGGTAGTGAACCCGCAGCGGCAACAAGAAGTGGGGTGCCTAATCCCGGCACTGGCCCTCTATCCTCTGAATTCCATCGACGCGGCTGATGATGGGCTCGATGTGCTCCTTGAGCACCGAGAGGTCTGCGTCGCCCGACGAGCTATCCAGCGTGGCGTCAAAGTCAAGTTTGGGGTTCCAGTATGCCAGCTTGGTGAGGACCTTGGTCGTAGCGCCCTGGCAAAGAATCCGGGCCTCGTTGGCCAGGGAGCTCGCCCGGTTGGAGTCGAATTGTTCCAGGGCTCCAAGAACGCCCTCGAAGAACAACGTCAGCTTGGCGTTGGTGCTCGTGCCCGATTCTGGGGCATACCTCACTTCTGGCATCTTCATGTCGGCCAACTGCTTGGTGATCCTGTTGGCGACGTCGGCGAGGTGGCTGATCCAGATGTTCTCGCCCTTCACAAAATCTGCGTGGTTGGCGGCGTCATTCTTCCGCAGTTGTTTCTCCTCCGCTAGGCTCTTGGTCAGGGCTCCCTCCTGGGCCTTGGCCTCCGTGAGCGTTTTCTCAAGACCCTCCAGCTTCAGCTTCAGGTCCTTGATGGAGTCGTTGGCGCGGGAGAGCTGCTCGGCCTTGGCAAGGTTTTCGTCCTACGCCACTGTCAAGGCACAGCGGGCCGAGTCTCTCTCCTTCGCCAGCTGATCGGCCCTGGCCGTCAGACCGTCCCGCTCCACCTCCAGCTACTTCACCTTGTTGCCGTGGGCCAGAGCCTGGGCATCCAGCGCTTCCTTGTGCTTATGCTCTAGCTCTCGGGTCCGCCGCGGCAAGCTTGTGGACCACCTCATCCTTGCCGCGGAGTGTGGCGGCAACCGTCGCCTCATGGTCGGCGTGGTCCTCCTCCTGGGACCGGATGGCCTCAGCCTTGGAGGCCTCCTCCTTCGCCTCCTCCTGGGCTTTCTCGATGTCGGCCTGCTTCAGGAGAAGCTCCAGCTCGTGCTGCGCCAGCTGGCCTTGGGCGGACTTCACCTCCTCCTCCTGGGTGCCACCGCCGCCGGCGCTCAGTTCCTCGACGACCTCAAGCCCAGTGACAGCAAGCACTTCATCATCGAACACCTCCCACTCGGCCGACGCCCTGGTGCTCGCTGTCCTTGGGAGGTGGACGAACAGGTCGTTGCTCACCTTCAGGTATTTGCCTGAGCTGGAGGCAGCGGACGAGGAGGGTTGGTCGTCAACCACCCCATCCTCGGCGGCGCCCTTGCCGGCCTCCTCGCCGGCACCCTCGTCGGTCTCTCCGGCAAGCCCCTTGGCGGCATCTTCGGTCGCGGTCTCGGTAGACTCCTTGGCGGCGACTTTGTCAGCTTCAGCCACGATGTCCGTGGTGACCTCCTTGATGATGGTGTCGGGGTCCTCCTGATCCGCCGGGGGGGGGGGTCTGGATGCCGAAAGAGGGAGTGAGGCAGGGGCAAAATCAAAAGAAGAAAAAGAAGGAAGAAGAGCAGAGGAAAACAGATGACTCACTCGTGCCGGGCTGGGAAGAAGTGGCCCCCTCCCCGCCAACATCTGTTGCTGGGACGGGGCCGCTAGCGCCCAAGTCCAGCTCCTCCTCCTCCATGCGCGTGGGCTCGATGTCTAGCGTCCTTGCTGGGGACGCCCCTCAGGGCGGTGTGGTCGACGGGGTGGCGTTTTGGGGGTGGCCCTTGGTGGCACCTCCTGCTGCTACCCTTCTCCTGTAGTCACGGCAAGGTCAGTACCAAGAAATCACGCCCTGACACATGTTGATTGGAGGTAGGTGGTGAACGCACGTTGGGGGCTGAGCCGGGGGCTGCACCGCGAGTTGTTGTCCAGGCTGCTCTCCACCACCAGCGGCGCCTTTGAGGTATCCGTCGGGGTCTGGCTGCCCGTCGAGGCCTTAGCCCTCTTTGCTGCCTGCTGGGCCAATGTCTCCATTTCCTTGCAAGAACAAGTTAAATCAAGGAGGGCGGCATAATTAGTGAGGATGGAAATGGCGAGGGGTAGAATGCTTACTCGTCCTCCTCCTCCTTTGCTGCCTTCCTCTTCCCCCCTCGGGCTGAGGGATGAAAAGTCAAAGGCGATCTCCATGCCAGCACCCGCGGGGGGAGGGGGAAGTGATGGAGTCCGATAGTGTTTGGATGAAGAAGAGGCGGTCATGGTCTTCTTCGCCATCGCGGCCTCCTTCTTCGCCGTCGTGGCCCTCGTCACGCGCGTAGTCTCCCTCGGAGCCCCTTGCCGCGCCTCAGCCCTACCGTGCTGGATCGGCTCGCTAGAGCTGGCCTGATGCAGGACACGCCTCTTCTTCGTAGCCGAGGGGTCGCTGGCCTCGGCCTCCTCCTTGAAGGACTCCTCGCCCACGCCCCCGACAGGGGGGGCCTTGGTGCTGGCGCCACCCGCCTCCTCTGTGGACTTCACCCATTCGGCGAGCTCCTCCTCTCCTACGGCCATGACGGCCTCGTTTTCCATGCCACCGGCATCGCCGACCAGCTTGGCGAGCTCCGCCTCCACCGCTCCGGCAGCGATGTAGTCCAGCTCTTCCTGGTTGGTTTCCTGGATGAGCAGCGGCTCATCATGGTCATGTTCTTCAACCAAGTTGGCAAAGAAATCTTCCACCATGCAAGCCGGGGGCTTGACCCAGGCTAGGTCAAGACTGTGCGCGTTGAAGACCGGCATCATGTACACGTCGAGCTGGAAGAGCCTTCGGCAATACCAGGAGTGCCCCAGGACCGTGAAGTTGTTCTGCAGGCCGGTGCGGAGCCTCATGATGTTGGCCGCGTTCCTGAAATCCCTGACCGGCCTCCCCTTGTTGTGCAGCGGAGCAATTCGCGGCGGATGAAATCCGCCGCAATCATCTCGAGGGTGAGCTCGGGCTCGGTGAGGCGGCGGATCCTGGTGGTGTCAATCGAGAACTTCTTGTTGTTGGGGTCGAGGTTGCTCCAGACCGTGCCGTGGAGCAGCGGCTCCCGACGAACACCCGGGAGAACTCCGATGGGTTCTCCTCCATGATCCAGCACCACCGGCCCCGCCACTCCTCCCACCTCTCCTTCCTGGCGCCCTCTGGGTATGCGCCTCTCTCCTGGCCCCTCGGGATCCAGGCGACGGTTCCAGAAAGGGCGTCCCCAAGTTGGACGTGGGGGGAGAAATAGTGGCGGAAAAGCGACATGCTGGGCACCACCCCGACGAAGCCCTCGCTGAGGTGGGAAAAGCATGCCAGGCACGCCACGACATTCGGCGTGAGGTCCAACAAATGGAAGCCAAAAGTGTGCATAATGTCGTTTAAGAAGTCGGGAAAAGTGGGGCAGAGCCTGCACAGGAAGAAGTCGACGAAGAATGGGTACCGTTTTTGGCCACCCTTGTTGCAATCCGCGGGGAGGGCGCGTGTGGCGGGATGCGCCAGCGTCGCCGCCCCCCACAAAGGCTTGAAGTAGTCCTTGAGCTCGAAGACATCGACGGACGACGGGATGAAATAGGCGGCCTGTGCCCGCCGTGCCGCCGCCTCGCTCTCTGGCGTCTCCTTCTCCCTCCTATCCTTGGCCACACCCTTTCCCTTGCCAGATTTAGGCGCCATGGCGGCTGGGAAGAGGGCGAGGAATTGGGGGCAGTGGGAGGCACAGCAGCAGTGAGCAGAAGCTTGAAGAGGAAGAAGATAAGAACGATGATGACGAGATTGGGGAAGGCACGGAGGGTAAATGAGCCGCGCGCCCGCGGTTATTCCTTTTTATGGGGAAGACGCGGGCCGCCTCTTTCCCATTTATTGCGACATGACACATGCCTACAATGATCGCCCCACGCATGCCCCCCACGTCACGCGCGACCCCCATGTTGTGCATTCAACATGGGTCGTGGGGAAGCGCAGCGGACGAAAAGTTACCACGGTAAAAACCGCCCCGCCTGCCCGCGCACCATTCTGGGCCTGGCCCAACAACGTGTCGCACTTATGTGTGGCCCAGGCCCGGGGGCTCCTATCGGTGTACTAAAGTAGGGGCACTCCTTTGTACCCCTTATTTGTGCACGAGCAACTGGAGATGCGCCTAAGGCCACACTTAAGTAGGGCAGAGATAGGAAATCAAAGCCACAAGATGGCCAAAGCAACCCCAGGACGGAGGCATAAAGAGCAAGAAGGTGAGGTGGTTTCCCCCAGCAAGACCCTTGCCGGGGCGACCCCCACGTCCCTGGCAAGGACCTTGCCAGGGCATCTTACCTGATGCCAGCGGAGCGCGCCACCCTTGAGCTCCAGTTTTTCCATCACCACAAAGCACGTTGGGACCTGGGCTCGGGAGGCGCCTCCATGATGGCATGCATATCTTCGTGAAGACAAGAAACACACCAAATTAGAAGAGGATTAGAAGATGACGAACCTCGGCGAGATCCTTTCCGAGGAAACCCACAAGACCCCCGGCAAGATCCTTGCCGGGGACGACCGCAACACCACGGCAAGACCATTGTCGGGGGCCCGTCAAGGCCCTTGCCGAGGACATCTGTGAGGCCACAGCCAGACCCGCACCCGCCAAGTTTCTACCACCACTCCAAGGCAGCTGCCAGCCCACCAGCTGGGTGGGCACCTACGTGTCGACATGAGGCTTCTCGGCCAACTCAGCGCATGCCTACGTGGTGGCATGCAAACCTTCTTGAAGGCCCTACCACCGCACCACCTCAGCAGCCTGCCAGCCTACATGGCGCTGATAGCCTCACTAGCCCAAGCACGTGTCAAGGCAGGGCGAAGTGGCGGCAAAGTGAAGGGGACACGTCAGAGGTGCATTAAATGCACCTTGTCCCATAATGGCAAGCGATAGGCTTAACCACAGTACCCTGATGCCACCTCCTGTGTGCCACTGTGGCGATCCCCTTGCCTATAAAAGGAGGCCCAAGGCATCCAGGAGAAGGATTCGGACTCTTGTACAAGTTACGCCCACTGTAGCTAGCTCAAGAACTACAAGAACACAGATATACACACACAAGCAGGACTAGGGTATTAAGCATCCTCGCGGCCCAAACCTGGGTAAACGACATGAGTGTTTTTTGCTGACTACTGATCCCGCTCTCCTCATGACTTCGCTCCCCACAACCATAGTAGGGATTCTTGTGATACCATAAGTGTCGTTTTCCACCGACACCAGACTTGCAATTTGTGGGAGTTCAACCCGGCCAAGCACCGGACGCTGCTAGAGCTCTCCGACACGATGCACGAAGATGTCTGGAAGGTGCTCTTCAAGGACGGCGAGGTACCACCGCCCACGAGCGAGGATCATGGCCTTAGCTCAAGACTTCGGGCTAATCCAGTAAATACTTTCATGTTTTCAAGGTATATCCTTTACTGGCATATCTGAGGGAGGAATCTAAGCCTCCCTACCATTTCAGGCCTGGATAGAGATAGCGGACCAGATTAACTATCCAGCTCCGCTGCCCGAAGATCCAGAGACGCCTCTTCTGACGAAGATGTTGTTTCCGGCACCTTATGAGGTGCCGGAGAAGAAGGCCAAAAAGAAGGCCCGGGGGACCAGAAGTGGTCTCCGCCGCAAGGGCACTTCAGACGTGATGTCTGAAGATGCCAAGACGCACTCCTCCACCGAAGACGACGAGGAAGAGGAGGAAGAAGAAGAAATCCCTTGCCCCCTGCTAGGGGGGAGAAAGAAGAGGAAGGCCTCCACACATGGGGAGGCCGAGGCATCCAAGAAGGGGAAAACTTCCCTTCCGGACAACTCTGCAGCAGCCACCAACGGCGGCGGGGAGTGGGAACCCAGGGTCAAGCCCCTAGCCAGCTTGTAAGTGTCCGGACACAGTAATATATCCGGATTTTTACTTTATTTGTTTTTAATGTGCTGGATCATGCACTTGCAGCCCGACCCAGTCCAACATCGCGCTGCCCTCCTCTTCGGAGGAATCGCTGGACCCGTCGGTGATGAACAACGAGTCCCTTCTAACGGCCTCCTCCCCCAAGGCCGCGGACAACACCGAGGTGTTGTATCAAAGGATACAAGGCCAGGGAGAGTATCATGAGGCCGTCCCGGTGGTGTCGGAGGGTAAAACCCCGGTTTCCGAACACATGGGGGGCAGACCCCTATGGACACCGACGATGGGGGCCATATCCAATTTTCCCCCCAGCCGAAGAAAGCTTCGGAGACCCAAGTGGCTCCGGATTCAGGCAGGCCACCTCTTTCGAGCGAGGGGGGCGAGCCAACTCCACCGATGACCTCTGTCCATCCAGAGGCATCGGATAGATTACTGGAAGCGCTGCAAGGCACTTTCATTGTGGAAGAACACCGTACTCTTAGAGTACGGTGATTGAGAAGGTCCAGTCCGCCAAAAGCGGACTAACCGAAGCCTACACTAGCCTTCTAACAGGCTTTGAGGTAAGTAATATAATTGTAAAAGAATGTCATAGTGTAGACAGTAGCCCCTGATGCTCTATTCGGTATTCGGAAAGAAAAGACGAACAGAGGATCAAAATAATTTTTGCAGGAGTCTAACATAATATGTCTATGTGAATAAGCAGGCATTGCTGCTGGCTACTGCCGCTCATACTGCGGAGGTCTCCGGACTAAAGCAAAGCCTGGAGCGGGCCGAGGAAGATCTCGGTCTCGTGAAGAAGCAGTTGGAAGAAAGCAAAGGTATGTAGTAACCTGCGTGCATAATTAGGAAGGATGAATGGTTCGTGTTGACTAAAGTTTCATGAACTTTATTAGGGGCCACGACCAAGGTGGCAGCCCTCAAGAAGGCGTTAGCTGAGGCCGAGGATAGAGTGGCCAAGGAACACGCTGTGCGCGAGAAGCAGGAGGCCCAGGTCAGCGAGGTCGAGCAAGAGCTCCAGGACGCCATCAAGAAGTACGAGTCCTTGGAGCGTGATTGTAAGACTCAAGAGTTCGAACTTGCCAAGGCCCTCCAAAGCACGCAAGATGCCCGAGCCGAAACCCAGAGCACCCTCTAGGAAATCCAGGCAGCCAAGAAGATTGCGGCGGGTAAGGATTTTATTATGCAAAGCAAGTATGTGAAGGAAACGTTCCTTTTACATACCCGAATTTGGAGCTCTCCAGGAGCATTTGCAGATCTACCGCGTAGCATATCAGATGCTGCAGAGTTCTATCGAGCCGAAGAAGGGAGCTCTATGGAGAAGTTGTTTTGGTCTTAATACCTTGGACCAGAACATCGAGTGCCCTTTAGCGACCAGCTGAAACAGCTGGTCGAGCTGCACAAGGCGGCCGGACTAGCCGTGAAGGATTTGATAATCCGGCTATGGCCTGCCGAGCCCATGCCTAGCATCTACTTCGGACTCGTGAAGCGGCTTGTCAGTGCCTGCCCAAGGCTTGAAGTCATAAAGTGGTCGGTCTGCATTGAAGGTGCACGGATGGCCTTTGCCCATGCCAAGGTGCACTGGGCGAAGATGGATGCCAAGAAGCTGATGACCGAGGGGCCGCCTGAGGGCAAGGAGCGCTGCCGACCAGAGTTATATTTTGATAGTGTATTGGAGGGATACCGTCTTGTGGTGGAGCAATGTGCGAAGGATGTTATATTCCCATGAAGACATTCATTTTATCTTGTCCTGTAATATGAAACAAGGTCGTTATGTAATATAATGCTTGTTACTTTAAATTTTTACCTCTTGTGCGGCCGTTTATGAAAATCTGAGAGTTGGCCAGTCGTCGGCTTTTGCCCCCACGTAGATAGTACGGGGGTGTTCGGGATAAATCTAAACACTCTTTACTCCACTTTTTGGTACTTAAAGGAGGTGTTTAGCGCAACAAACAAGGCAATCGGACTATACGGCTTCATCACCCTCACTTAGCCATAGGAGTTTGACAATGAAAATTTTAGCGCAACCCCTAGTATTCGGAAGGCCGAACTTGGGGCGCTATACACGCCTAATCGGGTAGAAACCGATTCCTCGCATAAAGCGGAAAAAATCTCTAAGGATTTGAAAACCTCTCGAACAGATGACTAGCTCTTGCCGCATCATGACAGTCGCAGAAGAACCGGGACACAATCGCAGTAGTTCTCTCTTTACTACCCTAGCCGATATAGCGGAATGTCAGGTAGTAAGCACAGGAGCCGGAAAACCCAACTATTGACCAAAGACATGATTCGGAGCCGATGCATAATGCTATAAGTTCGGGGTGCCGAACTATACTATAAAAGTGTTCGTACTTTATTGCCGTATTGCGGGGCGTGATGGAGCCCTGGCGAAGTAGTACGTACCAGAGTGTACGGATGCAGTAAGTAAGAAATACAAAGACAAGGAAAGAATCAAATAAGAAGCTGACGCCACAAATATTGAGCCCCAAACTATTTTCCATTGTAATTTGATTGATACGTCAAGGCATATTTGTGCAAGCAATGCGATAAGCAAATAAGGCTATTTGACATGCCATGACCAAGAGAGAGCTGTGTGCGGGTATGTAAAACAGGTATAACGATCGTTAGCAGAGACCACCTGGGGATTCCCTTGCACGTCAAAGCTTCTTGCCTTCTTGGTGTGTCCGTCCTGTTATAGGTCCGATGATCAGGTTATCAGAAAAGCCTTGAGAAGAGAATAAACCTGAAATAAATAAAAATAAAAGGGTTGAACGTATGCGGATCCAGGCGCGGTCGAGCCACATTATGGACCACGGTCTAGTTGTGCCTCTGGCCATGCCCATGGTATTTTGAGCGCGTAGTTATGTACGCGCGAACCAAATGTCATGGCCTGATTGGAACTGGGACGGAGGCTGAATTGCTAGTCGAGCTCTGGACGAGCTGGATGGTCCTGCTGCAGAGTAGTGCGGACTTGCTTGACAGTGTCCGGGGGCTTTACTGTCGAATTGAGTTCTGCCTAAAAAGGCTATTTTGTATTTCTGCCGCAAGGGCCGTGGTGTGCTCCTCAGTATGGAGTGAGTGCTCCGTATTTCTGTCGACCGTTATTACACCGCGTGGCCTAGGCATCTTGAGCTTGAGGTAGGCATAGTGTGGCACCGCATTGAATTGAGCGAATGTGGTTCGTCCGAGCAGTGCATGATAGCCACTGCAGAAGGGGAGGATATCGAAGATAAGTCTTTGCTTCAAAAATTATCCGAGGATCCGAAGACCACTTCCAGTGTGATTGAGCCCGTACAACATGCCTCTACACCTGGTATGACACCTTTAAAGGTGGTTTTGGTGGGCTTGATCCTTGAGGGATCGATACCCATTTTGCGCATTGTATAATGATAGAGCAGGTTCAGGCTGCTGCCACCATCCATGAGGACTCGCGTGAGGTGGAATCCATCAATAATTGGGTCAAGGACCAGTGCGGCTGAACTACCATGATGGATACTGGTCGGATGGTCACTGCGATCGAAGGTGATCGGACAGGAGGACCATGAGTTGAACTTTGGGGCGACTGGCTTCATCGCGTAGACGTCCCTGAGTGCACGCTTGCGCTCCTTCTTGGGGATATGGGTGGCATATATCATGTTCACCGTTTTAACTTGGGGGGGGGGGGGGATTCTTCTGTCCCCTGTGTTCGGTGGTCGGGGTTCCTCGTCATCGTCCTCGCTATGCGACCCTTTCTCCTTATTCTCGGCATTTAACTTCCCAGCCTGTTTGAAAACCCAACATTCCCTGTTGGTATGATTGGCTGGTTTATCCAGAGTTCCGTGGATTTGGCATAGTCGATCTATTATGCGGTCCAGACTAGACGGGGCCGAATTATTTCTCTTAAATGGCTTCTTCCGCTGAAACACTTTAGAGCCACTGAATCCGTCGTTGACCGTGATGTCTTCGCTGTTATCACCGTTGTTTCGATGCTTATGTCTATTGTGTCGGGGCTTGCCATTGACGTTTCTGGCTTCAAAAGTGCCATGTTCGCATGTATTGTTATTGCTATGGGCTAGCCAGCTATCTTCGCCTGCACAGAAGTGGGTAATGAGTGCCGTAAGGGCTGACATGGACTTCAGTTTTTCCTGGTCGAGGTGTCTGGCCAGCCATTCGTCGTAGATGTCATGCTTAAAGGCCGCTAGGGCTTCGGCATCCGGATAATCGAAGATATGGTTCTTTTTAGTTAGGAACCGAATCCAGAATTTTCTGGCTTACTCTCCGGGTTGTTGGATTATGTGGCTTAGGTCATCGGCATCCTGAGTTCGGACATATGTTTCTTGGAAGTTGTTGAGGAAGGCGTCCTCCAATTCCTCCCAGCTGCCAATAGAGTTTTTGGGCAGACTTTTTAACCAGTATCTAGCTGGTCCATTGAGGTTGAGCGGGAGGTATTTGATGGCGTGAAGATCATCGCGGCGGGCCATATGAATGTGGAGAAGAAAGTCCTCAATCCACACCGCGGGGTCTATTGCGCCATCGTATGATTTGATGTTTACGGGTTTAAACCCCTTTGGGAAATCATGTCCCATTACTTCGTCAGTGAAGCAAAGGGGGTGTGTGGCGCCTCTGTATCGGGCCAAGATGTGACGTAGCTCGGATGGAGCTCGTCTGTGATTTTCGGCCCGGACATGGTCATGTTTGTCATGTTCAGCCAGATGGCCATCGTCGCGCATTGAGGCACGCCCCCGTGATCCATAGATTGATCTTGTCTGACCTGCTCTCTTTTCCAAGTCGCGTCGCAGGTCATGTGTATACCCCTGAGATGTTGTATTTCTGTTTGTTCGGCAAGGTAGCGCGGTTTGGTGTTCGGCTTGAAGAGTCGCTTTGTCCCGGCCACGTGGTGGTTGGTTAGCCGTATTGTACCTTGGTAGGACGGGCTCCAGTGCCTCATCATCGAACTATGGTAACAATTTGCGCTTCGGGTAGCTTTTGGTTGGGCGCTCGAGGCCATATTCCTCGGCTGTCAGGACATTAGTCCATCTTTTGTTGAGCAGATCTTGATCAGCTTGAAGCTGTTGCTACTTCTTTTTTAGGCTTCATGCGGTGGCAATTAGCTGACGCTTAAAGTGTTCCTGTTCGGCGGGCTCTGCAGGCACGATGAAATCTTCATCGCCGAGGCTAACCTCGTCCTCGGAGAGCATAAGGTAGTTGCTATCCTCCGAGTCGTCGTTCATGGTCTGTTCGCTAGGGCTGAATCGCCCATCATCCCATTCCTCCTGTTTTGAGGTTGGCACAATGTGGTCTTCATTGTTTTCGGCACCATCCAGAGTGTTGTCCTCTTCTAGGACGGTATTGCTATTTTTACTATGGTGTGGCTTAGAGCGGCGCCGCTGATGTTGGTGCTTCGGCTGTATCTCAGGAGGTTTATCCTTGATTGGGTTTTCATCGTCACCGTTATTTTCTTTGGGTGTATCCACCATGTATATATCGTACGAGGAGGTGGTTGTCCAACACCCTATAGGCAGTGGTTCTTGTTCCTCTCCGGCATCCTCGTCCATACCGTCGATGTCTTCAGAGTTGTAATCAAGCATGTCGGTTAAGTCATCGATAGTGGCTACAAAGTGGGTGCTGGGTGGGAAACGAAGTTCTTCGTTGTCCACTTCCCATTCGAACCGGACATAGTTCGGCCGAGAATCCCCTGAGAGGGAGAGGGAATTCAATGAATTTAACACGTCGCCAAAAGGCGAGTACTGGAAGATGTCCATGGAGCTAAACTCCAAGACCGGCACCCAATTAGGTTCGATGGACGTGGATGCACGCGGTCTGGAATCCATGGCCGGAGACGAGTCCGGGGTTCCGGTGACACAAGCCCCGGTTGATGCTGGGTCTGTGTGCGGCTCGAGCGCCACCGAGTCTGTGGCCTCCGTGGCGGGGTTAAGCTTCCCGTCTTCGGACGACACAGTCCGCTCCGGCTCTAGGGCCAGGGCGGTCACAGGTGCTATCTCCTGCGTGTGGCCCGATGACAGATCTAGGTCATGTTCATGGTGGCGGTCGGGGACAGCTGTCATGGGCTCGAATCCGTCGAAGATCAAGTCTCCATGGACATCGGCCACAAAATTCAAGATTCTGAATCTAACCTGATGGCCAGGGGCGTAGCTATCGATCTTCTCTAGATGGCCAAGCGAGTTGGCCCGCAGTGCAAAGCCGCCGAATATGAAGATCTATCCGGGGAGGAAGATCTCTCCTTGGACTATGTTGTTGCTGATGATTGATGGAGCCATCAAGCCTTCTGGCAACTACGCAGCGGAACTCTCAATGAAAGCACCAATGTCGGTGTCAAAATGGGCGGATCTCGAGTAGGGGGTCCCAAACTATGCGTCTAAGGCTAATGGTAACATGAGGGGGGGGGTCACAATGTTTACCCAGGTTTGGGCCCTCTCTATGGAGGTAATACCCTACTTCCTGCTTGATTGATCTTGATGAATATGAGTATTACAAGAGTTGATCTACCACGAGATCGTAATGGCTAAACCCTAGAAGTCTAGCCTATGAAGTTATGATGATTGTGGTTAAACCCTAGAAGTCTAAACCCTCCAGTTTATATAGACACCGGGGGGGGGACTAGGGTTGTACAAAGTCGATTACAGTGAAAGGAATCTACATATCCGAATCGCCAAGCTTGCCTTCCACGCAAAGGAGAGTCCCATCCGGACACAGGACAAAGTCTTCTATCTTGTATCTTCATATCCCAACTGTCCAGCCAAAGTATATAGTCCGGCTGTCCGAGGACCCCTTAGTCCAGGACTCCCTCATACACCAAGATAATTTAGCTACACGAGTTGCATAAATCCCACCAAACAAATCTCCACATGTACCATTAAGATGCAGCCTCCGTGCAACAATGGCCCCCAAGTTATATTGTTTATCATCTAATACCGCACTCTTGAGGACACTAAGATCAGGAACACACATGTGACAAGCTTCATCTTTACCGTTAATGCATCTACCTATAAAGAGAGCAAAATAATGTATGGAGGGGAAATGAATGCTCCCTATGGTAGCTTGTGTGATTTCTCTGGGTTCACCCACAGTGATACTAGCAAGAAAGTCTTTATATTCAGCTTTACGAGGTTCACTAACATTGCCCCACTGCGGGAGTTTACAAGTAGTATTAAAATCTTCTAGGTCCATGGTATATGATTTATCATAAAGATCAAATAAAACAGTGTGAGAATTGCGTGAAGATGTAAATTCAAACCTTCTCACAAAGGAATCAGTAGGGTGGTAGTACTGTAGGCACTTATCTGACACGAAGTCCTCAAGATCAGCATTACGCACATATGCATCAAATTCATCCTTGATGCCTGATTGGACCATAAACTCCTCTGACGGCCATTCACAAGGCCGTACTTGAGCTTCCCTCGGTGGTTCATCGTCCGACTCACGTATCGCAAGCCTTGGTTCTTGTTTCCTTGAGGAACCACCTTGGTATATTTTTCTATGCATTGTTTCTTTCTCTGAAAATTTTCTGAAATTTTTAGTGACTCAAAATAAAAGTGAACCAAACTCAACAAAATTGATAACAACTACTCCCACAAGTGCCTAGAGACTATATCATGCATTATAACTACTTGGGACCAAATAAATTTGACATGCAAGCTCAAGAGCAGGGTCACCTTAGCAGCAAAAATTTGCAATGAATAAAGTACTAGAACAAAAACTAATTGGACCATTGGAGGAGTCACATACCGAAAAATAATACACCAAAGTAGTTTTGTGAGTGGAGTTTTGAGCAAGGAGATCGAAAATGGCAGCAAGATGAGCTAGAACTCGTTTTTGAGCTGGTTGGTGATTTTTGTGGGAGGAAGAAGGGTGTTGGTGATGGAATAAGTGGAGGGGCCACCAGGGGCCCACGAGTCAGGGGGCGCACCCTGGACCCTCGTGGCCAGGTCCCTCCGATGTGTTCTTAGTGCCAATAATTCTTAAATATTCTAGAAAAAACATATTTCATTTTCAGGGCATTTGGAGAACTTTTATTTTAGAAGTATTTTTTATTGCAAGGATAAATCAAAAAACAGACAGAAAATACTATTTTTGCTTTATTTAATCTAAATAACAGAAAGTAACAGGAGGGTACATAGAGTTGTGCTTTCTAACTTCATCCATCTCATGCTCATCAAAGGGAATCCACTAACAAGGTTGATCAAGTCTTGTTAACAAACTATTTTCGAATAACATGGAACGGAAGTAATTTTGAATAACACTAGGTTACCTCAATGGGGATATGTACATCCCCAATAATAAGAATATCATATTTCTTCTTGACAGTAGGAAGAGGAAATTCAAAGCCTCCAATAACAATCGATGGAATTTTTCCAATAGAATTGATACTATGAACTTGAGGTTGCTTCCTCGGAAGGTGTACCATATGCTCATTACCATTAACATGAAAAGTGACATTGCCTTTGTTGTAATCAATACCAGCCCCTGCAGTATTCAAAAAGGGTCTACCAAGGATAATCGACATACTATCGTCCTCGGGAATATCAAGAATAACAAAGTCCGTTAAGATAGTAACATTTGCAACCACAACAGACACATCCTCACAAATACCGACAGGTATAGCGGTTGATTTATCGACCATTTGCAAAGATATTTCAGTAGGTGTCTGCTTATTCAATTCAAGTCTACGATATAAAGAGAGAGGCATAACACTAACACCGGCCCCAAGATCACATAAAGCAGTTTTAACATAATTTCTTTTAATGGAGCATGGTATAGTTGGTACTCTTGGATCTCCAAGTTTCTTAGCTATTCCACCCTTAAAAGTATAATTAGCAAGCATGGTGGAAATTTCAGCTTCTAGTATCTTTCTTTTATTTGTTACAATATCTTTCATGTACTTAGCATAAGGATTCATTTTAAGCATAGCAGTAAAACGCATACGCAAAAAGATAGGTCTAGTCATTTTAGCAAAGCGCTCAAAATCCTCATCATCCTTTTTCTTGGATGTTTTACAAGGAAAAGGCATGGGTTTCTGAACCCATGGTTCTCTTTCTTTACCATGCTTCCAAGCAATGAAGTCTCTTTTATCATAACATTGATTATATGATTGTGGGTTATCAAGATCAACAACAGGTTCAATCTCTACATCATTGTTATTGCTAGGTTGAGCATCAACATGAACATTATCATTAACATTATCACTAGGTTCGTGTTCATCAGCAGATTGTGTTTCAACATCAGAAATAGAAATATCATTGGGATTCTCAGGTGTGTCTATAACAGGTTCACTAGAAGCATGCAAAGTCCTATCATTTTTCTTTTTCTTCTTTTTAGAAGGACTAGGTGCATCAACATTAGTTCTCTAAGAATCTTGCTCAATTCTCTTAGGGTGGCCCTTAGGATACAAAGCTTCTTGAGTTATTTTACCCCCTCTAGTCATAACTCTAACAACATTATCATTTTTCTTATTATTTAATTCATTGAGCAAGTCATTTTGAGCTTAAGCACTTGTTCTACTTGAGTGTTAACCTTAGAAGCATGTTTACTATTTAAGTTCACCTTTAACTCTAGAGATATAATTACTCAACTGTTCAATCATATAAGCATTAGATTTCAATTGTCTACCAACATATGCATTGAAGTTTTCTTGTTTAACAATAAAATTATCAAACTCATCCAAGCATTGACTAGCAGACTTATAACGAGGAATATCACCCTCATCAAATCTATAGAGAGAGTTTACCTTTACTACCTGTGTCGGGTTATCAAGACCATGTATTTCCTTAATAGTTGGTAAATTTTTACCATCTTCAGCTTTAACACCCTTTTCTTTCATAGATTTCTTTGCCTCTTGCATATCTTCAGGACTGAGAAATAGAACACCTCTTTTCTTCAGAGTTGGCTTAGGAGTTGGTTCAGGAAGTGTCCAATTATTTTCATTAGTCAACATATTATTCAATAGCAATTCAGCTTGATCAACAGTTCTTTCCCTGAAAACACAACCAACACAACTATCCAGGTGGTCTCTGGAAGCATCGGTTAGTCCATTATAATAGATATCAAGTATTTCATTTTTCTTGAGAGGATGATCTGGCAAAGTATTAAGTAATCGGATAAGCCTCCCCCAAGCTTGTGGGAGACTCTCTTCTTCAATTTGCACAAAATTATATATTTCCCTTAAGGCAGCTTGTTTCTTATGAGCGGGGAAATATTTAGGAGAGCAGTAATAAATCATATCCTGGGGACTACGCACACAACCAGGATCAAGAGAATTAAACCAAGTTTTAGCATCACCCTTTAATGAGAACGGAAATAATTTAAGGATATAGTAGTAATGAGTTTTCTCATCATTAGTGAATAGGGTGGCTATATCATTTAACTTAGTAAGATGTGCCACAAAAGTTTTAGATTCATAGACATAAAAAGGATTAGATTCAACCAAAGTAATTATCTCAGGATCAACAGAGAAATCATAATCCTTATCAGTAACACAGATAGGTGAAGTAGCAAAAGCAGGGTCATATTTCATTCTAGCATTCAGAGATTTTTCTTTCAGCTTAGCTAATAATTTCTTAAGATCAGATCTATCATTGCAAGCAAGAAAATCTCTAGCAGTTTCTTCATCCATCATCACTAGGGGGAGAATCTTCATCATCACTTCCATCAATATTATCAGTTTCAATAATTTCATTCTCTCTAGCCCTAGCAAGTTGTTCACCAAGAAATTCACCTAATGGCACAGTATTATCAAGCATAGAAGTAGTTTCATCATAAGCATCATCCATAGCAAAAGTGACATCATCAATAACATGCGACATATCAGAATCAATAGCAGAAGCAGGTTTAGGTGTCACAAGTTTACTCAAAACAGATGGTGAATCAAGTGCAGAGCTAGATGGTAGTTCCTTACCTCCCCTCGTAGTTGAGGGGAAAATCTTAGTTCTTTCGTCTTTCAAGTTCCTCATAGTGATTAGATGATATATATCCCAAGTGACTCAAAGAATAGAGCTATGCTCCCCGGCAATGGAGCCAGAAAATAGTCTTGATAACCCACAAGTATAGGGGATCGCAACAGTTTTCGAGGGTAGAGTATTCAACCCAAATTTATTGATTCGACACAAGGGGAGCCAAAGAATATTGTCAAGTATTAGCAGTTGAGTTGTCAATTCAAACACACCTGAAAGACTTAATATCTGCAACAAAGTATTTAGTAGCAAAGTAGTATGGAAGTAACGGTAACAGTGGAAAAAGTAACAGCAGTAGTTTTGTAGTAATTGTAACAGTGGCAATGGAAAAGTAACTAAGCAAAGATCAATATGTGAAAAGCTCATAGGCATTGGATCAGTGATGGATAATTATGTCGGATGCGATTCCTCATGCAATAGTTATAACATAGGGTGACACAGAACTAGCTCCAATTCATCAATGTAATGTAGGCATGTATTCCGAATATAGTCATACATGCTTACGGAAAAGAACTTGCATGGCATCTTTTGTCCTACCCTCCCGTGGCAGCAGGGTCCTATTGGAAACTAAGGAATATTAAGGCCTCCTTTTAATAGAGTACCGGACCAAAGCATTGACACTTAATGAATACATGAACTCCTCAAACTACGGTCATCACCGGGAGTGTTCCCGATTATTGTCACATCGGGGTTACCGGATGATAACACATAGTAGGTGACTATAGACTTGCAAGATAGGATCAAGAACTCACATATATTCATGAAAACATAATTGGTTCAGATCTGAAATCATGGCACTCTGGCCCTAGTGACAAGCATTAAGCATAGCAAAGTCATAGCAACATCAATCTTAGAACATAATGGATACTAGGGATCAAACCCTAACAAAACTAACTCGATTACATGGTAAATCTCATCCAACCCATCACCGTCCAGCAAGCCTATGATGGAATTACTCACGCACGGCGGTGAGCATCATGAAACTGGTGATGGAGGATGGTTGATGACGATGACAGCGACGGATTCCCCTCTCCGGAGCCCCAAACGCACTCCAGATCAGCCCTCCCAAGAGAGATTAGGGCTTGGCGGCGGCTCCGTATCGTAAAACGTGATGAAACTTTCTCTCTGATTTTTTTCTCCGTGAAACAGAATATATAGAGTTGGAGTTGAGGTCGGTGGAGCATCAGGGGGCCCACGATGTAGGGGGCGCACCCAGGGGGTAGGGCGCGCCCCTACCCTCGTGGACAGGGTGTGGCCCCCTGGACTTGATTCTTTCACCAGTATTTATTATTAATTCCAAAAATATTCTCCATGAAGTCTTGGGTCATTCAGAGAAGTTTTATATCTGCACAGAAATAACACCATGGAAATTCTGCTGAAAACAGCATCAGTCAGGGTTAGTGCCATTCAAATCATGCAAGTTAGAGTCCAAAACAAGGGCAAAAGTGTTTGGAAAAGTAGATACAATGGAGATGTATCACGCACAATTCACCACTTCGCGGCGGTATGCATAGAAGGACGCACTCGCGCACACCCAGCACACAACACACACAAACACACGTGTACACCGGCGTCGCTGCCGGTTGAGATGGACGGCAAGGCAGCCAACAAGCGGAGGCGGCTCGATTCAAAACAGCATCCGGCGAGCCTGGACTTCATCAGCAGCCTCCCCGACGACATGCTGCTCGTCATCATCGGCCTCCTCCCCACCAAATCTCCTGTGCGGACCGCCCTGCTCTCCCAGCGGTGGCGCCCCCTCTGGCACCGCGTCCCCCTCAACCTCACCATCGACAGCTTCATCTACGATAGGGATTGCAAACACATGGTGGCTGTCTCCAAGATCCTTTCATCACACCCTGGGCCAGCCAGACGCCTTGACATCCGCATGTTCAGTACCAACTCCAAGGTCCAACCCAAATTCGACGAGTGGTTCTTATCCCAGCCCTTGATCAGCTCGAGGAGCTCAGCTTTGAAGTTGGACAATGTCGCTCTCTGCCGCCGTCCGCGCTCCTCCTCACGCCAATGCTGCACTGCGCTAGCTTCAGCTCCTGCTATCTTCCCTAGATTAGTGTTGTGCCCGCCCTTCTTCTCCCTCAACTCAAGCAGCTCGACCTCTCTGACATTGTCATCTCGAAGAAGGCTATGGAGCACCTGCTCCGTAGATGTACTGCGCTCGAGTACCTTCGTCTTGAGCAGATCCACAGGTTCATTAGCCTCCACATCACCTTGACGAATCTCCGATGGATTTATGTGTCTTGCTGATCCCGCAACAAGACATCAATTGGGAAGAGATCACTCTAGCTGTTCCATGTTATGGTCATTGAGAATGCGCCTTTCCTTGAGAGATTGCTTGTATCGGATCTAGAAGGTCCAACAAAAATCAAGGTCATCGACGCGCCGAAATTGACAGGGTTGGTGTACTCGTCTGCCAAATTCTCCGAACTCTTTATTGGATCCGTAATCGTTCAGCTACAACACTCATCTTCTTCTCCGTCTTCTTGAAATTCACATTTTTAAATTTCTTCTTGATGTATTTACGACCGTCTTCCAGAAAATGATTCCCACAAGCTTGACCCAGTCTATGCGCACAGTGAAGATCTTGGCAATAAAATCTATCGGCCCCAATCTGGATCAAGTTGTTGGATTCCTTACATGCTTTCCGTGCACAGAGAAGCTACTCATCGATGTGAAATTTCTTTCCTATTAGTAAATGGTAATCACAACATAGCTCATTTTTTTCATAATTTTCCCAAATTACGATGACAAGTGTAGTGTTCAAAACTGCATCTACACACTGCACCGAAAGAAATGTTTTTAGTATTTTTTCCTCACGTGATCACCTGAATTGTTTTTTTGTTGTACTACTATAGTAGCCTAGGCTAGTCATAGTGGAAAGTAACTTAGACTACTCAAGTAACTCTATGGTTACCCTAAGAGCAAGTACTACCTCCGTCCTGGTTTACTCTTCCTATTTTGTAGTATCAAAATTTGACCGTAGATTTAAATGACAAAATGTTAATGCATGTCACTAAGAACTATATTGTTGGATTCGTATTTGAACATAATTTCAAATGGTATAATTTTTAGTGACATGGATTGGGATTTTCTTAGGTAAGTCTATGGTCAAAATTTTATACTAAATACGAGGTAGTACAAAAGTGGGCTATAACGGCCCTCCACTATTTAGGCCAAAACATGTGCCAAATTCACTTGTGATGAATTTGGCATCGATGCCCCTCCATTGCTCACCTGGTGCCCCAATCTAGATCACCTACTTTGCTCAGGTGCCAAATTAACTCACGCAATGAAAAAACACTTGCATGGGAGAGAGAGAGAGAGGAATGAGGAAATAAAAAAACACTTGTTTGGGAGAGTGAGAGGGTGGTGTAGTTGGTTTGATTGATTTGTTCATACATGTGGGTCTCTGTGCATAGCGGTGCCAACTCTCTCACATCGTGAGAGCGGTGCCAAAATCTTTTGATTTGACATCGATGCGTATTATGTGGCATACTTTTGCGAAATATGCCATCGGCCACATAGTGGAAGGCAACAAATTCCCAAGCTCTTCACATGCTCCTAGGTAAATGAGAGGAAACAGAAAGAGAGAGAGAGAGAGAAAGAGAGAGAGAGAGAGAGAGAGAGAGAGAGAGAGAGTGAAAAAATATCTCTAGCCAGCCAACCCTATCATATGAGCGAATGATATTGGTACCTCTTGATAACACGGCAATCTTATATAGCCAGCTGCTCTAATATGTTCTCTTCTTTTGCGGATAAAAAAAGACCCGAAAGTGAAAAATGTACTGCACTATAACAATCTCATCGAATGCCTTCATCTCCATCTTACAGAAATTGATTTGATCGACTATCGAGGCAGCACATCTGAGATTAACTGGCCAGGTTGTTTGTTTTGGAGGCAAGTGTGCTCAAGTTAATGAGGTTTGGCGTTCTCTGGCGCAACAATGAATGGCGTGCTGATCACCGCAAGCGTCTAAGCCTAAATGACAAAGTCTCCGCAGAAGCTAAATTTGTTTTTGAAACATCAAGTTGCCAGAGACTCGAAAACTTATTTTCCCATTAGTGACTTGTTAGGGCGGTGGATTTTAGTTTGTACGATAATGATGCATCCACCTAAAGTAACGAAAGTTCTTACGTAAACTTTCTAGTAATTCCCTCTTCGTAGGTGCAGCATTACTCCTAACATTTGTAATATCAATTTGAAACTTGTAATATTACCGTGTCCTATTCCCGCGTTTTAAAAATCCTGCGAATCACACATGTCCTGAGTTGGTGATGATGTTGTGCCTCCCATCTTTCACCAATAGCCGTCGGATCTAGATCTAATGCATACAAACTAAACTTCTACATTTTTGAAAAAAGATGCTCGCACTTGTTCCCTATTTACAAACAACTCCTTGTTTCTCACAATCAACCTTATCTCCTCCCCACCACATCTAGAAGGCCATGGAAAAATCTGGCGTGATGGCCGCTGCCGGCGCCGTCCACCGCCAATCTTGGTGTTCCATGCAATGCACGGGCATCTACGCACGGGAAATTATGTCGAACACGGCTAGTTGTAAGCAGGCTAGCTCTATAGCCATGATGATAGTGACTGCAGACGGTGAGGCTGACTATGGTATGCCGAACGTAGCACCTAACACGCAAATTCAAATCCCCCGTTTACTTGGGGGCTTCCTTCATGAAGCTTTTTCCTCTTGCATATGGTTATACTTGTACAGCTTCGTTCCTTGTTTGTGTATTACGCCACAATATGCACCATATTGACTTAAGCGATTTGCAAGCTGGGTTGCCTGGCTCCTGTGCTTACCCCTATGTTCCCAATTGTTTGGCTAGGGAGTAAAGGGAGCACCTTTGCGATTGTCACGATCGGGTCACCCGAGCCGGACCTCAGACTGGGTGAAGCCGAAAGCTAGCGCTCTTATTGTTTTCAATCATGGTTGGCACACAACGGAACTCATGAGTACAAAAACCTATTGCACAAGTCTCATAATAACAATGAGCACCGGAGAAAGGTATCGGTGGGGGTACTATTTTCTTCGAAGATGCTTCTTACACTTCGCAGTAATATAGCATAATTTCCCTGAGCACGCTTTGTCTGTTACAGCCTTATGGCCTGATTGCCAGGTTATTGGAAACACCTTCGATATTCTCGACAGATGGAGTACATAACACTTTTCGGTCCTTGACCAAAGAGGGAGAAGCCGACGGTCGGTTAAGACGCGTTTAAAGTTCGGTTGAACATAGATATGATATAAGTACTTCGGTGCATGCAATCATTCTTTTACCCAAGTCACTTGGGGGCTCTTAAATTTATATGAGCCATTTTATGATGAGTGTTTTTCTTCTTAGTCGTTGCAAAGTTTTTATTATTATTTATCACTCCTATTTTGGACACAAGTGTGCGGTCACTAGCCGGGGAGCCTAATTTCTCTCTCAAAGCCGCTAGAGTTTAGTTTGCTAAACTGGCCTAGTTAGAAGTACCCCGCCTTCGGGATAAAAGGTTGAAGCCGTAGGCTGACCCGCTTGACGTTTTGAGATAGGATGTGTCATGTTAAAGCACGGCAGAAGCACTTTTTTTTCTCTAAAGTCCAATTTTCGAATTGGCACCGAACACTTGATCTAGTTCGGACATTAACCTTTTGAATAAGTTTTTTGGCTTTTCGAGCCCATGGCACTTTTAGACTATTTGTGTGTTTTCAGCACAAGTCTCGCAGTGCAACACCGGACACCTTTAGAGATTCGGCAAAAACATTCTGATATTGCTATATATGCATCGGTTTCGAATTGTGTCTTCGGTCAATAGTTGGGTTGCCCGGCTCCTGCGCTTGCCTCCTATGTTCCGCTTTGTTCGGCTAGGTGTGCAAAGGGAGAACCACTGCGATTGCGCTTCCAGCTCACATGGTTAAGCACCTCAGTGGAGAAAGCCGAAAACTGACTGTCACAATAAGCGTAAACTGGTCGGCGATCCGATGACGGCGTTAAACGATGGGCCATTCATAACAATGGCCGAAGTGTTTACGGCTTGACCTTGACTGTCGCCGAACACTACCGGGGGCTATTAACTGGCCTCCCAAACTAAATCCTCGATATTTTGCTCTTACATTGGAGCTGAGGTTTCATGATCATGCTTAGCATGACAACCCAAAGAAAGGAACCGATAGCGGGACTATTTTCTTTGGAAGACATTTTTTCTGTTAAACAGTAATATAACATGTCTCTCCGCGTACCTTTGTTTATAAAACCGTATGGCCAGATTGCCTTGTTTTTTGTAAATCTTTGCCCTCATAAAGGCTTTATAAAGTAGGACAAACACTCCTCGGCTATTGGCCGAGGAGGTGGAAGCCGATGGTCGGTCAACAAAGTTTTGTACAATGCGGATCCGAGCATTAATGACGTAAAGTACTTGGATACATAGAGTCATTACACATAATTTGTGATTTTACTATGGATATCGATCCTTAATACGGCCTCCCGTGCCTGCATTAAGGCTCGGGGGCTGCTGGGCTTCGGGCTTATTATTTAAAAATATTAAAGGGGCACATCGATCCCCTGATCTGGTGTTGCCACCCGACCAGTGTCTCGGGGGCTACTGCATTGCCTGTTCTATGCAGAAAATTTTAAGTGCAATACAGTTTCCGAGGATATTTTGATCCTCAGGTTGGTCGGACGCACCCAACCTGAGTCTCGAGGACTGAGCACGCCGCTTTTTGTGTCCCAAAGTATTCTGCCGAGCTAGGACTTGATCCTTAGACCGATTTTGCAAATCAACCTGAGTCTCAGCGGCTACGGGGATTAGCGGTCTTATTTCATCCTTCATGTGCATCTCGGGTTTTAGACCGATACCCACCTTGAGGGCTACTAGCTATGTATCTCGGCAGAGAATAAATTGCACCAATCAAAAATATTGACAAAATCGGCCCATATTCGGGGAGGTGCACCACCTCGGAAGTAGTCCGGCATTGGAGCTCAGATACAGTCTGGCGTTGGAGCTCGGATACATAGTCCAGCGTTGGAGCTCGGATACAGTCCAGCGTTGGAGCTCGGATACGTAGTCCGGTGTTGGAGCTCGGATACATTCCGGCGTTAGAGCTGGGAAGCAGTCCGACATTGATGCTCGGCTGCAAGAGATACCTTGAATGCAGTCCGGCGTTAGAGCTCGGACGCAAGAGGACACTGCCTCCCCGGGACAACTCCGAACCCGAGGTGTGGCATAAAAATAACAGCGCATTGATAAAGGCCGTAAACTTAAAGGGGCTCCTCGGATACCCGACGTGTAAACTCGTCGAAAGCATTTCGGTGATCCTCAAGATAGAAGATGAGAAGATTTGTTGAACTAGTTTTCAAGACCGGCAACTAAAGATGAAGAACAGTTCAAAAGAATCGAGGAGCGTCCCTAACTTGAAGACCGGTTCAGGGGGCTACTGACGGTGTCCTGGACTAGGGGTACTGTCACGCCCAATATGCGACCCTATCCAAAAGGAACTCGAAGGTCCCACCAAGGATAGACCCGCATATTGAAATGCTTTTGCAAGGTGGATATCATTACATCAACATTACATAATAGATGGGGATACATACAAGAGGCATACAAGACCCACACGAATACAACATTATCATACATAAGAGCACCATCCGACTACGGATGAAACACAAACAGAAACTCAAACGACATCCACCCTGCTAGCCCAGGCTGCTGACCTGAAACCTATCCCCTGATCGAAGAAGAAGGAAAAGAAGAACTCAACGCAAAGCAAGCATCGCTCTCGCGTCATGATCATCGCATAACCTGTACCTGCAACTGTTGTTGTAGTAATCTGTGAGCCACGAGGACTCAGCAATCCCATTACCATGGGTATCAAGACTAGCAAAGCTTAAAGGGAAAGGAAGGGGTAAAGTGGTGAGGTTGCAGCAGCGACTAAGCATATATGGTGGCTAACATACGCAAATAAGAGCGAGAAGAGAGCAAGCGGAACGGTCGTGAAGCTAGCAATGATCAAGAAGTGATCCTGAACTCCTACTTACGTCAATCATAACCCAAAACCGTGTTCACTTCCCGGACTCCGCCGAAAAGAGACCATCACGGCTACACACGCGGTTGATGCGTTTTAATTCGGATCTGGTGTCAAGTTATCTACAACCGGACATTAACAAATTCCCATCTGCCTATAACCGCAGGCACGGTTTTTGAAAGATTATACCCTGCAGGGGTGTCCCAACTTAGCCCATGATAAGCTCTCGCGATCAATGAAGGATATACCTTCTCCCAGGAAGACCCGATCAGACTCGGAATCCCGGTTTATAAGACATCTCGACAATGGTAAAACAAGACCAGCAAAGCCGCCCGATGTGCCGACAATCCCGATAGGAGCTGCACATATCTCGTTCTCAAGGCAACACCAGATAGGTCAGCCTACAAGTAAAACCAGCCCTCGAGTTGCCCCGAGGTGGCCCCGCAGTCTGCCCGGTTCGGACCAACACTTAGACAAGCACTAGCCCGGGGGGGGGGGCTAAAATAAAGATGACCCTTGGGTTAATTACTCCCAAGGGAAAAGTAGGTGGTGGTGAGGCAAATGGTAAAACCAATGTTGGGCCTTCCTGGAGGAGTTTTATTCAAAGCGAACTGTCAAGGGGGTCCCATAAATCACCCAACCGCGTTAGGAACGCAAAATCCGGGAACATAACACCGGTATGACGGAAACTAGGGCGGCAAGAGCGGAACAAAACACCAGGCATAAGGCCGAGCCTTCCACCCTTTACCAAGTATATAGATGCATTAATAATATAAGAGATATTGTGATATCCCAACCAAAATCCTGTCCACCATGAGGCAATCTTCAACTTCACCTGCAACTAGCAACGCTATAAGAGGGCTGAGCAAAGCGGTAACATAGCCAAGCAATCCTTTGCATAGGAAAGGTGTCAAAGGTTAGCGGTTCATGGCAATTTGGGGAGGCTTGAATAAACAGGTGATAGGTAACGCAATATAGCGATAGAACGAAGCAACTAGCATAGCAATGATAGTGGTGAGATCCAAGGTAGCGGTCATCTTGCCTGAAATCCCGCAAGGAAGAAGAACGAGTCCATGAAGAAGACGAACGGATGAAGCCGAACCAAGCATAGACGAACGAATCCTCACGATCGCAACGAAACAGGAACTAACAAGAAGAAGCACACAACATGGTAAACACACCACACATAGACAAGACATGATGCACAACAAGCATGATGCAAGACAAGACTACATGAAGCTACTCATGGCAAGAGATGATGCAAACAAGAGCAACACATCAAGGCAAGTTTAAATGAGGTCGGGAACAACATATAACAATTCCGGTAAGTCCTCATATGCATATTTCGAAGTTGGTCCAGATATGAATTAACCTTATGTTCAAGTTGTTAAACAGCAAGTTAAGATGAACCAAGATGATCTATATGAGATTCTACTCAATTTACATATAAAGTTCATTTAATTCGGAGCTACGGCCTAGAAGATATGAGCAAAACAAGTTAAACATGGCATTGATGCAAAATGCATACAAACATCGATCAAACACCTCAAAACATGGATGCAACATGATAATATGGAACTACATGCAATTCTAAGCAAGTTTCATATAGAGCACACTCAAAACGGAGCAACGGTACAACACATACACATGGAACAAGTTTTAAAGGACAAGCTGTCCAAAACAGCAACTAGGCATATTGCAAGCATCAAAACAGTATGCTACAGAACCCCAACATGACAATAAAAGGCATGTACATGATTTACAGGTAAAGCATGACAAAACATTAACACTGAGCTATCTCCAGAAACTACTAGAACATGCTCAAACACACATGGTAAGATTGCAAATAATAACAGTTTCAGACTTTGCAGAAATTAACATCAGGTTTCAATGTTCAGAGCTATCAAACAACATGTTACAGGAACTTATCATGGCAAACAAAGGCATGGCATGAATCTACTAAATGCATAGAACAAAAGTCCCTTACTGACCATGAGCCACAAAGGAACAGAAAATATGATGGCACCCATGTAAACATAGCAAGTTATATTACAGATTCAAACATGGCAGGAATAACGATACGAAGGAATGTAGATGAGCTTGTACCACTCACCACAGAGCAATACATGGCATGGCAAGGCAACCAACAGCAAGAAGGCATGTTTGTGAAGCTAAGCATGGCAAGAGCAAGTCCATAAGGTACATGGATCACTAGCAAAACACATGGCAACAACTGAACTTAATGTTAACAGGCTGACAACAACATTATCAAGCAACTTTGAAGCAAGATATGAACAAGCTACAACAAGATATAATTGCAACCAGGGGCATGAATGGATAGAGCATGACATGTAGAACAAAACATATTTAGTGAACATCTCCAGATTATGCATAGAATGACTTGTAGAAGCAGGTTTATATAGCATCACGAAATAACAGATTCAGCCTAGCAAAACAGTAACAGCAAGTACCCTACTTAACAAGCTCGATCCACTCACCACAAGTCATTGCATGACAAGATAAGCATAGCATCAGCAAGAAGACATGTTTATGAAGCTAACCAAGGCAAGAACAAGTTCATAGCATGCAAGGATCAACTACAACAACCTTGGCAAAATTGAATAACATGTAAACAATCTGCCAGGAAACATTTTGTAGCAAAAGTAGAGCACGAAAATGACATGATAGACTACTCCATAATTGCAAACAGGGGCATAAATGGAGAGAGTATAACCATATGTTCAAAACATCCTTACTGAAGTATCTCAAAATACGCATGGATATCTCTGTAGCATCAAGTTTACATGGCATCAAAATAACAGCAGAACGGGGACTAAAATCAGCAACATCACGAAGCCTAGTTTACATGCTTGTGCTAGTCACCACATTGATCACAAAAATACATGGCATACACCACTGTAAATATGGCATGGCATAATCAAAACACATGTAGACATCAACCTCATAGGATGCACACATCAATCATGGCAAAAATGACAAATGAGCATGTTCTGTTAAGAAACAGGAACTAACTTTATGAAACACTCTTGCAACGGTGATTCGGGCATCAAGATGAACTCAAATGAACATGATGCAATGGAATGAAATTAAATACTCGTTGAGACAAACAATTTGACATATTACACGCACGAAACGGAGCAGTATGCATGGAGATATGATGCGATGAAAATGCATAAAAATACTGGAATCTGGGGACTTAGACATATTTCACCTCGCGGGAAAAGCTGGACGGGACGCTTCCGGGGACGAGTCGATACGGGGCGGGCATGCCGGAGCGTTTGGTTGGCGGGTTAGGGCTGGATCTGGACGAGGCCATCCCGGCGCGGGGGCCGATGATGACCGGCGGCAGGGCGGTGGTCGCGTCCGGCTACAGAGGCGGACATGTCCGGCGGCGGGAGGAGTTTGGCTAGGGTTTGGACTGCGGGAATTTCGGGGGAGGTGCACCTATACATAGGTAGAGGGAGCTAGGAGAGTCGAAATGGAGCACGGTTTTGGGCCACGCGATCATGATCGAACGGCGGAGAGCATGGAGGGGGGTTTGCTGGGTTTTGGGCCACTTTGGAAGGGTGTTGGGCTGCAAAGAGAAAGGGGGGTTTCGGGCTACACGGATAACCGTTGGAGTATCAAACGACCTCCAAATGGCACGAAACTTGACAGGCGGTCTACCGGTGCTACACCAAGGCTACTTGGCAAGCCTCGGTCCATTCCGAGAACGTTTAACACCCACTCACAACAGGAGACAAAAAGGGGAACGCCAGAGGGCATAGGAGTGTCGGATTGCAAAACGGACAACGGGGAAAAGGCTCGGATGCATGAGACGAACACGTATGCAAAATGAAATGCACATGATGACATGACAAAATGCAACACGCAAGCAAATGACATGGCAACAACAACGAATAACTAGCAGACACATGGCACATCGAATCCGGGGTGTTACAGGTATTCAACGCGTCGTCTCCCGATCAGTTGGATTGGGCCGAGGACCCCCATGGCCGTATGCTCATGGGCCAGTCCGGACAGCTGCCGCATACAAGGAAGAATCCACAAGACTTGGCGATCAAGACAAGGACTCCTCCCCCACCGGCGTATTCGGCTAGGACTCTTGTTATCCTAGGCCTCTGGTGCATTATATAAACCGGTGCGAGGCTAGTCGATAAACATATACAACAACAATCATACCATAGGCTAGCTTCTAGGGTTTAGCCTCTCTGATCTCGTGGTAGATCAACTCTTGTACTACTCATATCATCAATATTAATCAAGTAGGAGTAGGGTTTTACCTCCATCGAGAGGGCCCGAACCTGGGTAAACATTGTGTCCCTTGCCTCCTGTTACCATTGATCCTATGACGCACTGCTTGGGACCCCCTACCCGAGATCGGCCAGTTTTGACAACGACAGCTGCCCACTTGCTTCTCACACTATCACCCTCTCTCCAGATCTAAAAAAGACGGCCTCTCTCTCCCCACCGGTGGTCACAGATCCACCGGGGAAGAAAAGGACGTGCAGCGTTGACGCACTCGTCATCGGCGAGCGAGGTCACACACTGACGACAAGGTCGTCCTCTCAGAACTAGTGCCCGCGCGGTATGGCCTCCGTCCCCAAGCTCGTTGCCGTAGTGTGTGCGGAGGATGATGACCACGAGCGAAGCCACTTCCCGCCGACCCTTAGGTATGCTACCTCTTTTCAAACTATACCCTTGTTCTATTGCCCCATCTGCCATGTCGCTGCATGTGGATCTTTTTCCACTCCACCATCTTCCCAATTTGCTATCCTCTACTATGCTGGTCACGCGGACGAAAACCTTAATTTGCACTATTAAAGGAAACCCTACTTCATGCAGACTAATCCATGTGTGGGTTGAATAAGGAAAGGAAGGGAAACTGTACTGTCCAAGAGAGTAGGCATCGAACCCGCATCTAGGTTGAAAAGGGGGAAATCAGTAGCTAAGGAACGAGTCTCGTGTCTCTTGGTTGAAGAAGGGTAGAAAGGCATGACAACGCAATAGAGAATGACCAGGTCGATCGGTTTGTTGTCCTCACATAGGAAAAGGTGGCTAAAGAGAACAAAAATGGGACGTAATCCACATATGCTGCCAAGATATTTGTTGCTCTGGGCAACCATACCTCCCTCACCACTCTATGCGTCCGTGGAGGTACATCGTACTAGTGCGCCCACTATCCGAATGGGCCTCCCATGCTCTTATTGCCACTTTTTGCTATTAGTATAACTCCAGCAGCCAAGTCAAGCAATGCTACTGCTAAAGTGATGCCACATTTAACTAATTCCACACTCAGTCTAATGCCATCGATAAATTTAAGCAATGCCATTTAATGTCACTGGATTATTTCAGGGTTATATGTTGATTGTGGATGTATTAATGATTTTTTCAGCTAAGGCATTCTAATGCTGTTGCACAGCCAGCATACCAACGATGAAACTTGTTACTACCTTTAGATTTTTGCACAATTAATGCTTATAGATTACATACTTCACTTTCATGAGATAAGTTAATTTTTTTGTACAGTGTCACTAAAATGCCAAGGCGCTGATGTCATTTTATTTTGGTTAAACTGCACAAAAAATTATGAAGACAAGAGGAAAGGTCAATAGTGGGCACCTCCTCCTCCGGCTGTTCTCTTGATTTGTTCGATCTTGTTTTTATGTTTGATCGATTATCAAGATTGGGATAGCAATTTTTAAGGTCCCCCCGAGTTTGAAATGATATTTACCTTGGAGGTACATGGTTTGCAGTTTTTTTATATAGTCATTAGTTAATAATGCTAGTTACCTTCAGACTTTTGTATTTGGTTTAATGCTCATGCACAGCTAGTATACCAACGCTGAAACTTATTATCTTTACATTTTATATTGTTAATTCTTATAGAAATTTCTAGTGTTAGAGTTTATTGAAATCTGTTCAGTAAAACCATTGTACTGTACCCTGTAATAAAATAACTACTATACTATTGCACTAGCCACTGGATAGTGTATATTTGTAGTATTCGAATGGTGTTGCATTAGCGTATGGACATAAATAAAGTGTGGCAAGATTTCCCAGATATGTGCTCAATTAAACTACTACCTGTTTTTCTAAATACTAGACGTTTGGGTACTTTAAATTGAACCGCGAAAACGTCTTATATTAAGGAACAGAGGGTGTAGAGTTCACTTAAATTATCCCGGTAAAGCTAGTCACACCTTTGTTAAAATTAATATTCATTATGTTATCGTAGGAGGTCTGTATGTTTGTCTCTAATGCCTGTCGACTACATACCTGACATCATGATGTAATGTTAAGTCATTTCCTTTTGTGCAGTGTCACTGAATTGTCGAGGCTGTGATGACATTTTATTTTAGTTGAACTGCACAAAATATGCTTAAAAGAAGAGGAAAGGTCAGGAGTCGATCATTCTTTGAGAAAGAACTATATATGCCTTTCTAACATCAGCCGTTGTTGCCTTATTGATTCCTTCAAACAGGTGGTTAGAAATAGTCTTTCTACCTTTACCCATTAAGAAATTGGAATGCTTATATTTGTGAGTCTATGCTTCAACTAGTGTCATTTTTACAGTAATCACACTTTCAATATCTATGCAAACAGGGATGCTCGATTTTAGTGGAACTGCACAAAAAGTCCAACTGGTGCAACATTAGGAGCATGTTTTCTTCCAAACCTTTATATCCAATTGGTGGCACTATGAGCTGTTCATTACGAAGGTACATGGTTTTCTACTATCTTGCTACTCTTTCTGTACTATCATTAGATAGTAATACTAGTGGTTTGCATGTGAATTTATTGGCAGGGTGGACCTACATTGGAGGTGCAGTACAAGATTCAATGATTGGATGCTCAATTTCAGTTGTATCGATTTCACCTCTTCCATCACTGCAAACATGGATATCCTTGGTCTGATGAAGAATAGGCGCTATATTTCTGCTCTGAACTAGCAAATCAATTCAGTATGAAATTATCGAGGGCAAAACATGACTATATCAAATTGTCCAGTGCAAAACATGACAGATGCTAAGCGGAAGAGACATGTTTAAACCAAAAATACAAGGTGGGGTATATGTTTACTAGCTATGTCTGCCCGTTGCTATTTGGCAAACAAACAAAGTGAGAGCAATTTTGGTTGAACTACACAAGAGAATAGTATAGTCACTGCATGCAGTGCCATTTGGAAATAGACACAAAAAGATTGGATAGTCACTTCATGGACTGCAGAAAAGTAGTACTATACTATTTATTGGCTAACACTAGGTGCTTCATTGCTTTGGTCTGATTATACAATAGGCATCATTTTGCCTAAGTTAAAGTTTGTATTCCGAAAATAGTCTCGCCGTGTGATCGAGAGAAGACCAAATCATATAGCAGTGGATGTTCCTCACCTCAAGGGTAATGTCAACAATAATAATTCATGCTCCCCCACATCCAATTAGATATGTATATCATACTCTTTCTAACATGCTGAGCTTGCCAAAGGATAAAATGAAAAAAGGAAGGGTGAAGATCACCGTGACTCTTGCATAAGGTAATAAAATATAGGCCCTTCGTCGAGGGAAGCAGAGGTTGTCATGCGCGTTTAGGGTTGATGCACAAAATCTTAATGCAAAAGAACATCACTTTATATTGCCCCTTACATGTGAACCTTTATTATGCAGTTCGTCGCTTTTATTGCATCCACAACAAGTTCGTACAAAGCTTATTTCTCTGCACTAATAAGTCATGCATATTTAGAGAGCAATTTTTATTGCTTGCACCGATGAAAACTTACTTGAAGGATCTTACTCAATCCATAGGTAGATATGGTGGACTCTCATGGCAAAACTGGTTTAAGGGTATTTGGAAGCACAAGTAGTATTTCTACTTGGTGCTAAGAATTTGGCTAGCATGAGGGGGAAAGGCAAGCTCAACACGGTAGAGGACCCATGACAACATACTTTATCTGGAATGTAAGAAAACATAACTCATTATGTTGTCTTCCTTGTCCAACATCAACTCTTTAGCATGTCATATTTTAATGAGTGCTCCCAATCATAAAAGATGTCAATGATAATATATCTATATGTGAAACCTCTCTTTCCTCATTACTTCCTATTAATTGCAACGATGACCAAAGCTATATTTGCCAACTCCCAACAACTTTAAATCATCATACTCTTTCTACGTGAAGTCATTACTTTCAATAAGATCAATATGAACTCTTGATTCTTTTTATTCTTTTCTTCTACTTACCCAAGATCATGGCAAAACAATCAAGCCCTTGACTCAACACTAATCTTTATTATATAGCTCACGGACTCGATTACAAAGAAGGATCATAAAACAAAACTCAAAACTAGATCATGCCATGACTTTATTCTACTAAATCAAGATACTACTAATAGGATCGAACTAAGAAAAACTGTAAAGATAGGAGTTGTGATGGTGATCCGATACCAGGGCACCTCCCCCAAGCTTGGCAGTTGCCAAGGGGAGTGCCCATACCCATGTGATTATTTCTCCTTCTTTGTCGTTGGCGGTGGAGGCGTTGATGATGATGCAAGCTTGTCGTCCATCTTCCACGGCATAGGCTCACCATCCTAGAAGGATGATCGAGTCTCCGGAATCCTCAAATCTGCAGCCAAACTCATCCTGTTGAATATATATTCATACTCACATTTTTGGTTTTGTAGATCACAGATTTGGGCTTGGAGGTGCTCGATCTTCTCATGTAGCTTATATATGGCTTCCTCGGTCTTCTTGGCATCCGGCTCATAGTTGTTGGTGAACTCCGCGAGCATCTCGTGGGTAGCGTTGATTCCATGCTCCACCATCCCCTGGCACTTGAAAACTTGTTGCTCCATTGCTTCGAGCCTCAACTCCACGCTTCTGGTTCCCTTTGGTCCCTCAACATCGCGGATGTGCAGCAACCCATCATGCATCTCAATGGTTTGAGGGTGTCGCAGCACCTCCGTGAGGTAAGGGTTGATAACCTTCTTGAAGAACTTATCCTTAGAAGCACTTGGGGTCGTCATGATGATCTAGACCTGTCAGAAAAACAGCTCGAAACAAGAACAGGGTAGATTTGCGTGATACAAGAGTCAAAACCTTCGGGAGTATATATAATGAATTTTTACCGACCAAAATATGTATCGTGCAAGGAAACGGAGTCCGGAGGGCACACGAGGTGCTCACGAGGTAGGGGGGCTCACCCAGGGGGTAGGACGCGCCCTCCACCCTCATGGAGGCCTCGTGTCCTCCCCGGACTGCTACTTATTTTTCTATTTTTCTAAATATTCCAAAACGGGGAAATATTGCCTTAAAAATTGTTTTGGAGTCGGTTTACTTACCGTACCACATACCTATTCCTTTTCGGACTCTAGAACATTCCGGAAAGTGTCCCTTATATATTCCTCCGTGGTTACGGTTTCAATAACAGTAGTTTCAACATTTATAGGATTACCTGAGATATAGTGTTTGATCCTTTGACCGTTCACCACCTTCGGATTCGTGCCTGCCAAGTTGTTGATTTTTATGGCACCGGAACAATAGACCTCCTTGATAACGTAAGGACCTTCCCATTTGGAGAGAAGTTTTCCTGCAGAAAATCTTAAACGAGAGTTGTATAGCAATACATAATCACCGACATTAAACTCACCCTTTTGTATCCTTTTGTCATGCCATCTTTTAACTTTTTCTTTAAACAACTTGGCATTTTCATAAGCTTGAGCTCTCCATTCATCAAGTGAGCTAATATCAAATAACCTCTTCTCACCGGCAAGTTTGAAATCATAGTTGAGCTCTTTACTAGCCCAATATGCCTTATGTTCTAGTTCGAGAGGTAAGTGACAAGCTTTTCCATAGACCATTTTGTACGGAGACATACCCATAGGATTTTCATAAGAGGTTCTATAGGCCCATAATGCATCATCAAGTTTCTTGGACCTATTCTTTCTAGACCTATTAACAGTCTTTTGCAAAATTAATTTGAGCTCTCTGTTGCTCAACTCTACTTGACCACTAGACTGCAGGTGATAAGCAGATGCAATTCTATGATTAATGTCGTAGTTAGCAAGCATCTTACAGAAAGCACCATGAATAAAGTGTGAACCACCATCAGTCATTAAGTATCTAGGGACCTTCATTAACCATAAACTGGCACTTTTCCCAATTCAAGACAAGATTAGTTTCTTCACATCTCTGCAAAACTCGAGCAAGATTGCTCAAGCAATCATCAAAAGAGGAACCATAGACGGGAAAGTCATCCATGAAAACCTCACAAATTTTCTCACAAAAGTCAGAGAATATAGCCATCTTGCATCTTTGAAAGGTAGCAGGTGCATTACATAAACCAAAAGGCATATGTCTATAAGCAAAAGTACCAAAAGGGCATGTAAAAGTAGTCTTTGATTGATCTTTAGCCGACACAGGTATTTGAGAAAAACCAGAGTAACCATCTAGAAAGCAATAATGTGTATGTTTGCATAGTCTTTCTAGCATTTGATCAATAAAAGGTAAGGGGTAATGATCTTTCTTAGTAACCTTATTTAATTTGCGGAAATCAATTACCATCCTATAACTTGTGATAATTCTTTGCGGAATCAATTCATCTTTATCATTAGGCACAACAGTAATACCTCCCTTCTTAGGGACACAATGGACAAGACTTACCCACTGACTATCAGCAATGGGATAAATTATACCTGCCTCCAGAAGCTTGAGTATTTCTTTTCTTACCACTTCTTTCGTTTTAGGATTCAAACATCGTTGAGGATCACAAACTGGTTTGGCATCAGCTTCCAAATTTATTTTATGTTGACATAGAGTGGGACTGCTGCCCTTAAGATCATCCAGAGTATATCCAATAGCGGCACAATGCTTCTTCAGAGTTTTCAATAATCTTTCTTCTTCATGCTCTGAAAGGTTAGCGCTAATAATAACAGGATATATTTTCTTTTCATCAAGATAAGCATATTTAAGATTATCAGACAACCGTTTAAGCTCAAACACGGGATCACCCTTGGGTGGAGGGGGATCCCCTAGGATTTCAATAGGCAAATTGTGTTGCAGAATAGGTTCCTGTTTAAAGAATACTTCATCTATTTCCCTTCTTTCATTTATGAACATATCATTTTCATGATCTAGCAAATAGTGTTCTAAAGGATCACTAGGAGGTACAGTAATAGAAGCAAGACCAATAATATCATCCTTACTAGGAAATTCTTCCTCACGGTGTTGTTTACTAAATTTAGAGAAATTAAACTCATGAACCATATCATCCAAGCCAACAGTAACAACATTCTTTTTGCCATCTATCATAGCATTAACAGTACGCAAGAAGGGTCTACCAAATATAATGGGACAAAAGCTATCTTGTGGAGAACCAAGAACAAGAAAATCAGCGGGATATTTGGTTTTCCCACATAAGACTTCAACATCTCTAACAATTCCCATTGGAGATATAGTATCTCTATTTGCAAGTTTAATTGTAACATCAATTTCCTCTAACTCAGCAGGTGCAATCTCATGCATAAATTCTTTGTATAAGCCAATGGGTATAACACTAGCACTAGCACCCATATCACATAAGTCATGATAAAAATGATCTCCTATTTTAACAGAAATAACAGGTACGCCTACCACAGGTCTATGTTTATCTCTATAACAGGGTTTAGCAATTCTAGTAGTTTCACCAGTGAATTGAATAACATGCCAATCAATATTATCTGTCAAGAGATCTTTAAAAATAGCAATATTGGGTTCTACTTTGACTTGCTCAGGGGGTGTATAAGTCCTAGTATTGCTTTTACGAACAACAGTTGAAGCTTTAGCATGATCCTTCATTCTAAAAGGGAAAGGAGGTTTCTCAACATAAGAAGTAGGAACAATAGGATCATTATAGGTGACAATCTTTTCTTCAACTTTAATAGGTGCAGCTGCTTTTACTTCTATGGGAGGATGATATTTAAACCACTTCTCCTTGGGGAGATCAACATAAGTAGCAAAATATTCACAGAAAGAAGCTACTATCTCAGAGTCAAGTCCATAGTTAGTGCTAAACTTACGGAAAATATCGGTATCCATAAAAGATTTAACACAATCAAACTTAGGTGTCATACCTGACTCCTTACCTTCGTCGAGGTCCCAATCTTCAGAGTTGCGTTTAATTCTATCCAATAAATTCCATCCAAATTCAATAGACTTCATCATAAAAGAGCCAGCACAAGAAGTATCGAGCATGGTGCGATTATTATCCGAAAGTCGAGCATAAAAATTCTGGAGAATTGTCAATTTCGAGAGCTCATGATTGGGGCATGAATATAACATTGATTTAAGCCTCCCCCAAGCTTGAGCGATGCTTTCTCCTTCGCGAGGACAAAAATTATATATATAATTGCGATCACGATGAACAAGATGCATAGGGTAATACTTTTGATGGAATTCCAATTTCAATCTTTTATAGTTCCATGATCTCGTATCATCACATAGCCTATACCATGTCAATGCGTCTCCCTCAAAAGATAAAGGGAAAGCCTTCCTCTTAACAACATCATCGGTTATACCTGCAAGCTTAAATAGTCCACAAATATCATCCACAAAGTGTAGATGTTTGTCAGGATGCTTTGTTCCATCTCCTGCGAAAGTATTAGCTAGCAGTTTTTCCATCATACCCAAAGGAATCTGAAAAGCAGTTTCATTTTCAATAGATTCAGTAGGTTGAGGAGCAACTCTTGGCTCAACTGGACGGGGTGAAGATACCCCGAACAAGCCCCTCAAGCAATTACTTTGCATGGTAACAAGTGACAGAAAATTTCAGCACACTAAATAAATTTTTCCTTACCAAATTCCACCTACAAAAGGCGCTTCAATCCCCGGTAACGGCGCCAGAAAAGAGTCTTGATGACCCACAAGTATAGGGGATCTATCTAGTCCTTTCAATAAGTAAGAGTGTCGAACCCAACGAGGAGCAGGAGGAAATGATAAGCGGTTTTCAGCAAGGTATTCTCTGCAAGTACTGAAATAAGTGGTAACAGATAGTTTTGTGATAGGATAAATTGTAACGAGCAACAAGTAACAAAAGTAAATAAAGTGAATCAAGGTGGCCCAATCCTTTTTGTAGCAAAGGACAAGCCTAGACAAACTCTTATAATAGGAAAAGCGCTCACGAGGACACATGGGAATATTCGTCAAGCTAGTTTTCATCACACTCATATGATTCGCGTTCGGTACTTTGATAATTTGATATGTGGGTGGACCGGTGCTTGGGTACTGCCCTTACTTGGACAAGAATCCCACTTATGATTAACCTCTATTGCAAGCATCCGCAACTACAACAAAAGTATTAAGGTAAACCTAACCATAGCATGAAACATATGGATCCAAATCAGCCCCTTACGAAGCAACGCATAAACTAGGGTTTAAGATTCTGTCACTCTAGCAACCCATCATCTACTTATTACTTCCCAATTCCTTCCTCTAGGCCCAAATAATGGTGAAGTGTTATGTAGTCGACGTTCACATAACACCACTAGAGGTTAGGCAACATACATCTTATCAAAATATCGAATGAATACCAAATTCACATGACTACTAATAGCAAGACTTCTCCCTTGTCCTTATGAACAAACGTAACTACTCACAAAGCATATTCATGTTCATAATCAGAGGGGTAATATTGTGCATAAAGGATCTGAACATATGATCTTCCATCAAATAAACCAACTAGCATCAACTACAAGGAGTAATCAACACTACTAGCAACCTACTAGCACCAATCCCGGACTTGGAGACAAGAATTGGATACAAGAGATGAACTAGGGTTTGGAGATGAGATGGTGCTGGTGAAGATGTTGATGGAGATTGCCCTCTCCCGATGAGAGAAGCGTTGGTCATGACGATGATGATGATTTCCCCCTCCCGGAGGGAAGTGTCCCCGGCAGAACAGCTCTGCCGGAGCCCTAGATTGGTTCTTCCAAGGTTCCGCCTCGTGGCGGCGGAGTCTCGTCCCGAAAGGTTCTCTTCTATTTTTTCTCATCGAAAGACATCATATGGGAGAAGATGGACGTCGGAGAGCCACCAGGTGGCCCACGAGGTAGGGGGGCGCGCCCAGGGGGGCGCCTCCCACCCTCGTGAGAAAGGTGAGGGGCCCCCTGGCCTTCATCTTTGGCGATGATTTTTCTTTATTTATTCTAAGGTATTCCGTGGAGTTTCAGGACTTTTGGAGTATGCGTAGAATAGTCCTTCAATATTTACTCCTTTTCCAGCCCAGAATTCCAGCTGCCGGCATTCTCCCTCTTCATGTAAACCTTGTAAAATAAGAGAGAATAGCCATAAGTATTGTGACATAACGTGAAATAACAACCCATAATGCAATAAATATTGACATAAAAGCATGATGCAAAATGGACGTATCACAAGCATCCGCAACTACAAAAAGGAGTATTAAGGTAAACCTAATTACAACATTAAACATATGGGTCCATATCAACCCCTAACGAAGCAACGCATAAACTACGGTTTAAGCTTCTGTCACTCTAGCAACCAATCATCTACTTATTACTTCCCTATCCCTTCCTCTAGGCCCAAATAATGCTGAAGTGTCATGTAGTCGACGTTCACATAACACCACTAGAGGAAAGACAACATACATCTCATCAAAATATCGATCGAATACCAAATTCACATGACTACTTATAGCAAGACTTCACCCATGTCCTCAGGAACAAACGTAACTACTCACAAAGCATATTCATGTTCATAATCAAAGGAGTAATAATATGCATAAAGGATCTGAACATATGATCTTCCACCAAGTAAACCAATTAGTATCAACTACAAGGAGTAATCAACACTACTAGCAACCCACAGGTACCAATTTGTGGTTTTGATACAAGATTGGATACAAGAGATGGACTAGGGTTTTGAGAGGAGATGGTGCTGGTGAATATGTTGATGGAGATTGACCCCCTCCCAATGAGAGGATAGTTGGTGATGACATTGGTCATGATTTCCCCCTCCCGGAGGGAAGTGTCCCCAGCAGAACAGCTCCGCCAGAGCCCTAGATTGATTCCGCCAAGGTTCCGCCTCGTGGCGGCGGAGTTTCGTCCCGTAAGCTTGCCCACAATTTTTTCCAGGGAAAGAGTGATGATATAGCAGAAGATGGACGCCGGAGGCCCACCAGGGGGACCAGGAGATAGGGGGCCGCGCCCTACAGGGGGGGCGCCCCCCTGTCTCCTGGACAGGGTGTGGGCCCCCTGGCCTATATCTTTCGCTCATAAATTTTTAATAAATCCAAAAAGTTGTTTCGTGGAGTTTCAGGACTTTTGGAGTTGTGCAGAATAGGTTTCCAAAGTTTGCTCCTTTTCCAGCCAGAATTCCAGCTGCCGGCATTCCCCCTCTTCATGCTAAACCTTGTAAAATAAGAGAGAATAGCCATAAATATTGAGATATAATGTGTAATAATAGCCCATAATGCAATAAACATTGATATAAAAGCATGATGCAAAATGGACATATCATACGCCACACCCCACCCGATCAATAGGACCCCATTTCGACCGTAGGAGGTCCAACACAAGTCTGTTTCCATCGTTTTGCGGCACGCTAGACCCCTCCCAATGAACAGGATCCCGTTTCGTACGTGGCCGGTCGAATGCAAGGCCGTTTCCTCCGTTCTGCGGTACGCCAATCCTCATTTCCATCGCCTATTCCGTCTAAGCCCTCCCGATGAACACAACAACGCATTCCATTCCAACCTAGCCGGTTGGCTCCCCATGAACACGACGATGACGCAGTTTCTTCGTTCGGACCCAGCTATGTACACAAGCCCTGGCCGTACGTATGCACGAGTAGGCATTCCAGACCCCGCCCGCATGTACGTATGTGGCCATATTTACTTTCTTGCACCCTGTCTGATGTATGTACATGTACATTCTACGTGCGCACCTCTACTACGACACGTGCGCGCCTCTACTACGACATGTGCTAGCCTCTACATCGACCAGTATATACGTACACGTTCGCGACCAGAAGGACAATGCTACGTATGCTTCGACCAGGTGGGTCCCAACTGTCAGGCACTTCCTTGCGTGCGAAGATGTAGCGGTGGGTCCCAACAGTCAGGGGGGCAAATCGTTTTTTTTTTGCCCGGACGCACTTCCTTGCGTGCGAAGATGTAGCTAGTGGGTCCCAGCAGTCAGGGGGAAACATTTTTTCACGAAATACGGTGGCCCGACCGGTGGGTCCCCGCTGTCAGGTGGAGGAATAATTATTTTGTGCGTAATAAGGAGGCACTTCCTTGCGGCCGCCGTGGACCCAGGTGTCAGCCTCTCCACGTACAGTACTCTTCCGATGGAAGTCGTTCCTTAACCACGTTGACCATGCCGCACCAAGAGCACCAGGTCGGTGGACGACAGCGAGGCCTAGGAAGGGGAAGACGTAGAGCCGGGGAAGATGCGGCAGTGGAAGCCCGCGCGGAGAGGAGTACGAGGGTTCACTGGTTTGGCTGCGGTATGAGGCTGCCGTCACGGCAGGGCCTGGCCAGCGATGGGAATAGTAGGGGGCGGTGAGGCCTCCGCGGCAGCACAGCCGACCACAGGAGGCAGGAGCATGCGGCATGACCGGTGCTGCTTTGCGTGGCTGGAGCAAGAAGACCAATGGTTGAAGAAGCACTACAGCCGTTGGATGGACATCGTACGGTCACTAGAGCTAGAATCGTTCATATTGACTAAGTTGACAAAGCCCTCCGTCCGTGTCAACTTAGTAGGCCCACAAGTCAGCCTCCCTCCAAGGAAGTTCCCAGCTAGCAGGGGGTATTCATTTTTTTGTGCGTAATAAGGCGGCACTTCTAGTGGGTCCGAGCTGATAGAGGGGGAACATTTTTTTGCAAAATATGGTGGCCCGACCGGTGGGTCCCCGCTGTCAGGTGGAGGAATAATTATTTTGCGCGTAATAAGGAGGCACTTCCTTGCGGCCGCCGTGGACACATCTGTCAGCCTCTCCACATACAGTACTCTTCCGATGGAAGTCGTTCCTTGACCACGTTGACCATGCCGCGCGGAGAGCACCAGGGTGGTGGACGACGGTGAGGCCTAAGAAGGGGACGACGCGGAGCCAGGGAAGACGCGATAGTGGAAGCCTGCGCGGAGAGGAGTACGAAGACTGGTTCGGCTGCGATGTGAGGCTGCCTCACCGCAGGGCCAGGCCAGCGATGGGAATAGTAGGGGCGGTGAGGCCTCCACGGCAGCACAACCGGCCACGGGAGGCAGGAGCATGAGACACGACCGACGCTGCTTTGGGCGGTTGGAGCACGAAGACCAGAGGTTGAAGAAGCACTACGACAGTGGGATGGACTTCATACGGTCACCGGAGCTAGAATCGTTCATATTGACTAAGTTGACAAAGCCCTCCGTCCCCGTCAACTTAGTAGGCCCACAAGTCAGCCTCCCACCAAGGTGGGTCCCAGCTAGCAGGGGGAGTATTCTTTTTTTGTGCGTAATAGGGAGGCACTTCCAGTGGGTCCGAGCTGACAGTGGGGGGAACATTTTTTTCGAGAAATACAGAGGCCCTTCCGGTGGGTCCCAGCTATCAGGTGGAGGAATCATTATTTTGCTCGTAATAAGGAGGCATTTCCCTGTGTGGGCGCCTACTATCAGCCCCTTCCGATGGATGTTGTTTGTTGAACATGTTGACCTCGCCGCGCCGAGAGCACAAACGCGGTGGACGAGGGCGAGGGCCAGGATGAGAACCACCTGGAGCCGGTGAAGCCACCGCAGTGGATGGCCACACTGAGGGGAGTACGAGCACTGACTGGTCGGCTGCAGGGTGAGGCTGACGTCGCTGGAAAATAATAGGTTGTGTGGGTGGTTAGAGGGATGGCCTGGCGGCAGCACAACCAGCCATAGGAGGAGTGAGCAGGCAGTCCCGCCGGTGCTGGTTTGGGCGGCTCGAGCAGGAAGATCAGAGATTGAAGAAGCACGGCGGCCGTTGGATGGACATCCAACAGTCACTATTGTGTGTTGACTAAGTTGACAAAGCCTTGCGTATGCGTCAAAAAAAATTAGGACAGCGTCATCCTCAACCTAGTAGACCCAGAAGTCAGCCTCCAAATCTGTGGAAAACAACATACAACCCATTAGCCATTATTTTCAATAACTTACAGCCCATTTGCTAATTCTTAAGGATATTTGAAGCCCATATTCTTTTTATTAGCATTACAGACCATATATTCTGGGCAATGCTAAAATATTCAACAAAATTTTGCATATTTCAATGGGGTCCGAACTCTTTTAATCACAAAATTTCGAGTCATGTTAAAAATAATTTTCAAAAAAATTATATCAAAATAAAATTCAAAAAACAATTCTCCGCAAAAAAATGAATGAAATTTAGAATCTTAACTAGCAAGATGCCCGTTCATTGCACGGAACATGAAGATGCATTTGTATGAGTAGTTTATCTTGTGGGAGAAAAGATGATATTTTAATGCAAGTGCCAGTTGGCTTTGGTTTTTATAAGAGTAGAGAGTAGAGAAATCCTTTAAAAAATGCTATTTTAATGCAATTGCCGGTTGGCCTTGGTTTAAAAATTTACAGCCCATTTCTTACAACTTATAGCCCATTTTCTAGTGAAGCCCATTTCTTACTACTTACATCCCTCCTCGTCTTGAAAGATTTGCAGCCCAGCTGGGCTGAGAAAAGCAAGTAGGCCTCATTTTTGGTATTCTCCAAAAAAAAGAACTGGGCTAGCCATTTTCAGAAAGGAAAAGTATATGAACTGGGCTCGTCATGTGCTTAATAAAAGCGTAAGCATGGGCTAGATGGGCCACAGCCCCCGCACGGCGCGCAGTTGAGCTCCGTCTCCGAAACTAGAATGCTCCCCCTGCTAGCTGGGACCTAGTATAGTGGGCCTACTAAGTTGACGGGGACAGAGGGCTTTGTCAACTTAGTCAATATGCATGATTCTAGCTCCAGTGACCGTACGATGTCCATCCAATGGCCGTAGTGCTTCTTCAACCTCTGGTCTTCTTGCTCCAGCTGCCCAAAGCAGCGTCGGTCGTGTCGCTTGCTCTTGCCTCCCGTGGCCGGCTGTGCTGTTGCGGAGGCCTCACCGCCCCCATATTACTCCCACAACTGGCCAGGCCATCGCTCCACTCACCCACACCCCTTGTTATTTTGCGGCGACGACAGCCTCACACCGCAGCCGAACCAGTGAACCCTCATACTCTTGTCCGCGTGGGCATCCACTGTCGCGTCTTCCCCAGCTCTGCGTCGTCCCCTTCCTAGGCCTCACCGTTGTCCATAGCCGTGGTGCTCTCGGAGCGGCGTGGTCAATGTGGTCAATGACCGACTTCCATTGGAAGAGTACTGTACATGGAGAGGCTGATAGCTGGGTCTACGGTAGCCGCAAGGAAGTGCCTCTTTATTACACGAAAAATAATTATTCCTCCACCTGACAGCAGGGACCCACTAGACGGGCCATCGTATTTTGCGAAAAAATGTCCCCCCTGACTGTCGGGACCCACCGGATGGGCCACCGTATTTTGCAAAAAAAGATCCCCCCACTGTCAGCTCGGACCCACCGGAAGTGCCTCCTTATTACGCACAAAAAAATGAATACCCCCCCTACTAGCTGGGACCCACCTTGGTGGGAGGCTGAATTGTGGTCCTACTAAGTTGACTGGGATGGAGGGCTTTGTCAACTTAGTCAATCTGAACGATTCTAGCTCCAGTGACTATACGATGTCCATCCAACAGCCGTAGTGCTTCTTCAACCTCTGGACTTCTTGCTCCAGCCGCCCAAAGCAGCGCCGCTTGTCCCGCATGCTCGTGCCTCCCGTGGCCAGATGTGCTGCCATGGAGGCCTCACTGCCCCTACTATTCCCACCGCTGGCCAGGCCCTGCAGCGACGGCAACCTCACACCACAGCCGAACCAGTGAACCCTCGTACTCCTCTCCGTGCGGGCTTCCACTGCCGCGTCTTCCTCGGTCCCGCGTCGCCCCCTTCCTAGGCCTCGCCATCGTCCACCGCCCTAGTGCTCTCGGCGCGGCATGGTCAACATGGTCAAGGAACGACTTCCATCGGAAGAGTACTATACGTGGAGAGGCTGACAGTTGGGTCCACAGCGGCCGCAAGGAAGTGCCTCCTTATTACGCGCAAAATAATTATTCCTCCACCTGACAGCAGGGACCCACCAGACGGGCCATTGTATTTCGAAAAAAAACCTTTCCCCTTTGACTGCTAGGACCCACCAGCTACATCTTCGCATGCAAGGAAGTGCGTCTGGCAAAAAAACGATTCGCCCCTCTGACTGGTGGGACCCACCATCTACATCCTCGCACGCAAGGAAGTACCTGACAGTCAGGACCCACCTGGTCGAAGTGTACGTAGCATTGTCATTCTGTTCGTGAATGTGTACGTACATACTGGTCGATGTAGAGGCACGCACATGCCGTAGTAGAGGCGCGCACGTAGCATGTACACGTACGTCTAGCGGCCAGTGTGCAAGAAAGAAAATACGGCCACGTACGTACATATGAGCGGGTTCTCGAACGCCTACTCGCGCATATGCACGGCCAGGGCTCGTGTACATGGCAGGGTCGGAACGGAGAAACTGCATCGTCGTCGTGTTCGTGGGCAGGCAACAAAATGCGTCGTGTTCACCGGGAGGCAACGGAATGCATGGGAGCCAATCGGCTTGGACGGAACACCCGATGGAAACGAGTCCTGGTGTACCGCAGAACAGAGAAACAACCTTGTGTTCGACCGACCACATTTGAAACGGGATCCTGTTCATCGGGAGGGGTCTGGCGTACCGCAAAATGGAGGAAACGGACTTGTGTTGGACCTCCTACGGTCGAAACGGGCTCTTGTTGATCGGGAGGGGTGTGGCATACCGCAAAACGAAGGAAACGGACTTGTGTTGGAGCGCTATGGTCTAAACAGGGGTCTTGTTCATTGGGAGGGGTGTGGTGTACCACAAAATGGGACTCCACGGGGTACTGTTCATCTCCACCGTCGACCTCCTCCAGCCTCCACGGGCTATTGATCATCCACCGTCAACCTCCTCTAGCCTCCACCTGCGACTGTTCATCCACGAGCTCATGTTCATCCAGCCTCCACCGCGTGCTACTCCACCGGCTATTGTTCAACCAGCCCTCTCCATGGGCTCCTGTTCAACCACCCCTCCACGGGCTATTGTTCATCCATCCCTCCACCATCTACTGTTCATCCAACCTTCCATGGGGTCGTCCTGTTCATCCAGCCCTCCACGGGGTCCTGTTCATACAGCCCCAACCGGCTCAATCAATCGGAGTCCTGTTCATCCAGAGGCAACACCACGGGGTCCTGTTCATCCACCCCCACCAGGAACTGTTCATACAACCCCCCCCCCCCAACAACGCTCACTGTTCATCCAGAGGCAGCATCGATCGGCTTCAGTTAGCAGCAGTATCAAAGGAATCGCTCGATCGGGTTCAGTTAACAGCCATCGATCGATCGCTCGGGTTCAGTAATGCGTAGCTTGCAGTGCAATCGCTCGGGTTCAGTTAGATCCCAACGCCTCGCACCCACGCACATGCGTGTATGAGAGAAACGTGCAATCCTCCGTGCATCGCTCGGCCCCGACCACCCGCCATAATCGGGAACACCCTGATATTTTCCTCGTCCTTGCTTCTACCACGGTTTTTTCGTCATGGATGACCCAAAGAATGTCATGCAGCTGCGTCTCCGGCCCACCCAAGATGAAAAGCCCATTTTCCGTCATGAGTTTTTGTCATAGAAGTAGGGCCCACCACATCTATGATGATACCGGGTTTTGTCACAATTATCGTCATAGAAGTGTCATAAGTATTACAGAAATAAAAAATGTTCGGCCCAAAATGTCATGGATGTGCCTTTTTTTTGTAGTGAAGCCGTGTGTGTTGTGGGCAAACGCTTGCTAGTGTATAACCATTTGCGATTGTTGAATTCATCACCGACGGGTTCCCTAGTGTGATCCGTGTTAATCTCATCATGTGTACGTGTCCTTTCGTCCTTCTCTTGCACGTCTTGTCACCCCGCTGCCGAAGACGTCCGAGCGCAAGCTTGAGTAGCGCGCAGGGGCGTTCTTTTGGCCAAACAGTGATGAGCCCGTTCCTTGCCTCTGCGTCGGCATGTGTTGCGGCCACGGCAGCGGTAAGGCTCTTTGCATGCTCTATGAGGCGCTCCTCCTCCTCCCGTAGGAACTCGATGTAGCGCGCAAGGTCGCTGCCGCACGTGTGGGCCTCCACCTCCGCCTCCCTCCTGCAGACGGTGGTGGCGGAGCGGGTGATGATCCCGGTGGTCGATGGTGGGCTAGCGGCCACGACGGACGACTATGGGGTGCCGACCACGACCACCACCTCCCGCCTTCAGGCCGCGGTGGCGGAGCGGGTGATGGCCACGATGGCCGGTAGTGGGATGATGGCCATGGCGGCGGAGCGGGTGATGGCCACGGCGGTGGATCGGGTGATGGCCTTTGCTTTCGACGGAGGTGTGGCGGCAATGGCGGCCGGCAACAGTTGCCGACGAGCACCGGCGGCTGAGCGTGTGGTGTGTGTTCCGCGCACACCCAACCGAGACGCCGCACGCACTATACTACATCGGGGACTGCGCTGCCGCCGCGCTGTAGCCTCCTAGCTGGAGCTATGCTTTGATGATGACAGAGTGTCCGAGCAACGATGACGGTCCGGTGCCATTGCCAATTTTGGGAGAAGCAGACAAAAACAAAGCCCCTCCGTAGTAGTATTTAGGGGCTATTTTGTTTAGTTCATCTAACTATAGATGTGGTGAAACTGTACAACGTACTTAAAATTAGCAAGTGTATATAATTGAACTAGCTATTTTAGTACGTCGTTGGCAACAATTGGAGAAAAGTTTGTTCGGTTCAGCTGTAAAGTTGAACTGTTTGTATAAATTAAGCACGACTGTTTAATCTATGCATGAAATCTATGCTTAATTACTGAATTTTAGTTGCAAAAATTAGATAGTGCTAGTGCTTTTTAGCTGCATATTTTGAAAAATCGCAATGTTACAAGGATTGAAAAATGGCAATGTTACTAGATCAACAAATGTCAATCTTTCCAGTTTGACAAATGGCAATATACCCAATATGGCAGATGCAAATCTTACCAAATTTTCTATACGTGGTTCCACATGGGTTATCCGAAAAAACCGTTTGTGTTGAAGGGAGGCAGAAATCCTGCTTGCCAAATTTTCTCTTGGCTTAGCGCCAAAGTCTCGCTTTGCATACCTTATTCAATCTAAACCGTTTGCGTTGAAGAGATGCACAAATCCTGCGCAGCGAATTTTCCTTGGCTTACGGCAGAAGACCATAGCTCTCACTTTGCATACAGGTGTTCTATCTAAAACGTTTGCGATGAAGAGCTGAACAAATCCTGCTCGGCACATTTTCCCTTGGCTTAATGTGGAAGCTGTCGGTGTACATACGGGTGTTCTATCTAAAACGTTTGCGATGTTAGAGTGGCATCTAGTTGTTTCAAAATGCCTTTGTTGACTGTTATTCGAGTGCGCCTTCTCTCAAAATGGACACGAAAATTATCACAACATGTCGGGTGTCATTCCATGATAGCATGCCAAGTTTCATGAATTTCAGGCGAGTTTTGGATTTACTAGAATTTAAAAACAAAGTATCTCAATGTTTTGCTGGCAGTCAATAGTGCTGGTATTTGAAACTCATTCCCATTTCTTGCATGGAACCTAAGCATGCACCCAAGGACACAGATTTGATTTTTCAACCAATTTATATGCACTGGAGCTTATGCATGTAGTTCAAATTTGAATTATGCACATAAAATGCCTAGAAAACCCAGTTAATATAATAAAATGTCCAAACAAACCCTGAAAATTCCAAAATTGAACACAACACTCCTGTTGTTATATGTTGACACTAGAAATTTTTGAAAGCAATAACAAGCAACGGGTATCGTTTCGTCCCCAAAGGTGGCACGTTCCCTACCGAAACCATCAAGCTTGTTGTGAGAAGCTCTAGTTTGTGAGAAGCTTATACCCAAACATGCCCCCAAACGGGACAAAAAAATTACCATGGCATGTCGGGTGCCATTCCATGGTAGCATGCCATGTTTCATGAATTTCAGACTAGTTTTGGATTTACTTGAATTTAAAAACCAGGTATCTCAATGATTGTGATCGAGTGATGGTGGCAGGGTGTTTGACATTCATTCCCATTTCTTGCATGGGACCTAAGAATGCAACCAAGGACTCATATTTGAATTTTCAACCAATTTATATGTATTAGAGCATGTGCATGTCGTTCAAATTTGAATTATGCACATAAATGCATTGAAAACTCAATTAATACATAAGAAATGTGCTAACAAACCCCAAAAATTCCAAAATTTAACACAACACTCATGTTGTTCTATGTTGGCACTAGAGGAAAAAAATTAAATCAATAAGAGGCAACGGCTATCGTTTCGTCCAAAAAGGCGAAACATTCCCTACAGAAACCATCAGGCTTGTTGTGAGAAGCTTTGGTTTGTGAGAAGCTTATACCCAAGCCTGCCCCAAATGGGACAAAAAATTTACAACAGCATGTTGATGCCGCTCCATGATAGCATGCCATGTTTCATGAATTACAAACGAGTTTTGGATTTACTCGAATTTAAAAATCAGGTATCTCAATGTTTGTGGCCGAGTGACGGTGGCAGGATGTTTGACATTCATTCCCATTTCTTGCATGGGACCTAAGCATGCAACCAAGGAGACAAATTTGAATTTTCAACCAATTTATATCCATTAGAGCATGTGCATGTAGTTCAAATTTGAACTATGCACATAAATGCATTGAAAGGTTAATTAATGCATAAAAATGTCCTAACAAACCCCAAAAAATTTCAAAATTTAACACAACACTCATGTTGTTCTATATTTTGACACTAGAGCAAAAATTGAAATCAAGAAGAGACAACGAATATCGTTTCGTCCAAAAAGGTGAAACGTTCCCTACCGTAACCATGAAGCTTGTTGCGAGAAGCTCTTGTTTGTGAGAAGCTTCTTCCCCAACCTGCCCCAAATGGGACAATATTTTTACCACAGTATGTTGCCGCCGTTCCATGATAGCATGTCAAGTTTCATGAATTTCAGACGAGTTTTTGATTTACTAGAATTTTAAAACCATGTATCTCAATGTTAGCGGCCGAGCGACAATGGCAAAGGTGTTTGACATTCATTCCCATTTCTTGCATGGGACCTAAGGTTGCAACCAAGGAAACACATTTGATTTTTCAACCCGTTTATATGCATTGGAACATGTGCATGTAGTTCAAATTTGAATTATGCACATGAATGCATAGAAAACTCAGCCAATGTATATAAATGTCCACGCGAACCCCAAAATATCCCAAAAATTGCAAACACTCATGTTGTTTTATGTTGACACGAGAAAATGTTTGGAAGTAAGAAGACGCAACAAATATCGTTTCATACCCCAAGGTGGCACATTCACTACCGAAACCATCATGCTTGTTGTGAGAGAAGCTGTGGTTTGTGAGAAGATTATACCATAACCTGGCCCAAATGGGACAATATTTTTTTACCCCAACATCTTGATGCTGTTCCATGATAGCATGCCAACGTTCATGAATTTTAGACGAGTTTTGTATTTACTAGAATTACAAAAGCAAGCACCTCAATGTTTGCCGAAGAGCCACGGTGTCGTGGTGTTTGAAATTCATCCCCATTTCTTGAATGGGATGTAAGCATCAACCCATGGACACATATATCATTTTACAACCCATTTTGGTGCACCGGAGCATGTGCATGTGGTTTAATTTGAATTGTACACCTGAAATGCCTAGAAAACCAAGTTACCATTTAAAAATGTCCAAACGAACCCTAAATAATTCCAATTTTTTTGACGACACACGTATAGTTGCATGTTCACTACAGATAGAAGCTTTAGCAATTCAAACACCATCCTTTGTAGCTGTGACCCCATTACATAATTCAAATCAAGATAAAAAATCAAATAGATCCCACACAGTTTATTATCACCAACCGTGTGAGATGTAGTACAAAATATCCTGGAGCACCGTCGGTGTATAGTATGCCTATGGATTACGCGAGAAGATTCGTCGGCTACAATCCACAGCCGGCGTGTCAAGCACACTAGCGCGCTCCCCAAATATCATTTAACTATTCAATCGTCGCCGGTGAAAGATGGGGATGTGGACCCACTGAGGGAGTCCTGGATTAAGGGTCCTCGGGCGTCCAACCTATTAAAATGGGCCAGACTAATGGGCTGTGAAAATACAAGACCGAAGACTCTCACCTGTGTCCGGATGGGACTCTCCTTGGCGTGGAAGGCAAGCTTGGCGTTCGGATATGAAGATTCTTTTCTCTGTAACCGACTTTGTATAACCCTACTCCCCTCAGGTGTCTATATAAACCGGAGGGCTTAGTCCATAGAGGCAATCATAATCATATAGGCTAGACTTATAGGGTTTTACCCACTATGATATCGTGGTAGATCAACTCTTGTAATACTCATATTCATCAAGATCAATCAAGCAGGAAGTAGGGTATTACCTCCATAGAGAGGGCCCGAACCTGGGTAAACATCGTGTCCCCCGCCTCCTGTCACCGTCGACCTTAGACGCACAGTTCGGGACCCCCTACCCGAGATCCGCCGGTTTTGACACCGACATAGGTGCTTTCATTGAGAGTTCCACTGTGTCGTCACCAAAACATTCAATGGCTCCGTCAATCATCTACAACAATGCAGTCCATGGGGGAGGTGTTCCTCCCTGGATAGATCTTCGTATTCGCCAGCTTCGCACTGCGGGCCAACTCTCTTGGCCATCTAGAGCAGATCGACAGCTACGCCCCTGGCCATCAGGTCAGGTTTGGAAGCTTGAATTATGTTGAAGATATTCGCGGAGACTTGATCTTCGCCGGATTCGAGCCCACGGCAGCCGCTCCCTGCCACCATGATGAACATGGCCTAAATCTGTCATCGGACCGTGCCCAGGAGATAGCGTCTGTAACTGCTATGGCCTAGATCCGGAGTAGACTATGTTGTCTGAGGACGGGAAGCTCAACCCCGTCGCGGAAGTCGCAGACTCAGCATCGTTAGAGCCTCACACAGATCCAACCTCGACTGGGGCATGTGTCACCGGAACCTCGGATTCGTCTCTAGCCATAGCTTCCGAACCACGTGCATCTGCTCCCATCGAACTTGATCAGGTGCCGATCGTTTAATTCAGTTTCGCAGACATCTTCCGGCACTCACCTTTAAGCGATGTGCTAAACTCATTAAAACCCTCTCCTTATCAGGGGACTCTCAGTCGAGCTACACCCAGTTTGGATTGAAGGCTGATGACGGAGAATTCCGCTTCCCACCCAACACCCACTTCGTAGCCACTGTCGAAGACTTAACCGACATGCTCGATTACGGCTTCGAAGACATCGACGGTATGGACGATGATGCCGGAGAGGAGCAGGCACAAAAACCACCGCTTACAGGGTGTTGGACAACCACCTCCTCATATGACGTATACATGGTGCATACACCCAAAGAGAACAACATTGACAATGAAAAGGATCGAGTTCAGGATAAGCCTCCTGAGATACAGCCAAAACACCGACGTCAGCGGTGCCGCTCTAAACCACGCCATGGAAAAAACAGCAATACCAGCACAGGAGAAAGTAATACTCCGGACGATGCCGAAGACAATGAACACCCCCTTGAGCCAACTTCCGAACAGGACGAACCGGAAGATGGGCGAGTTAGCCCTGATGAACAGGCCATGAATGAAGACTCGGACGACAATAAATACCTTCCGCTCTTCGAGGACAAGGTGAGCCTCAGCAACGAAGACTTTATTGTGCCTATGGAGCCCGTCGATCAGGAGCGCTTTAAGCGCCGGCCAATAGCCACTACAAGGAGCCTGAAAAAGAAGCAGCAACAGCTTCAAGCTGATCAAGATCTGCTCAATGATAGATGGACTAATGTCCTAGCAGCCGAAGAATACGGCCTCGAGCGCCCAACCAAAAGTTACCCGAAGTGCAAATTGTTACCCCAATTCAATGATGAGGCGCAGCCCGTCCTACCAGCGCATAATGCGGCTGACCGACCACCACGTGGCCGGGACAAAGCGACAACTCAAGCCGAACACCAGCCCGCACTACCTCGCCGTAAAAACAAAGACACAACAGCTCGGGGATACACATATGACCTACGACATGACCTCAAAAATAGAGCAGGATAGACCAGATCGATCTATGGATCGCATGGGCATGACCCGATGCGTGATGATGGCCACCCGGCCGGACGTAACAAATATAACCACGTCCGAGCCGAAAACCACAGACAAACTCCATCTGAACTACGTCGCGAGTTGGCTTGATATAGAGGCGCCGCACACCCCCTCTGCTTCACTAATGAAGTAATGGAACATGAATTCCTGGAAGGGTTTAAACCTATGAACATCGAATCATATGATGGGACAATAGACCCGGCGGTATGGATTGAAGATTTCCTTCTCCATATTCACATGGCCCACGGTGATGATCTTCACGCCATCAAATACCTCCCACTAAAACTTAAGGGACCTGCTCGACAGTGTTTGAAAAGTTTGCCCGAGAACTCAATCGGCAGCTAGGAAGACTTGGAAGACGCCTTCCTCGACAACTTCTAGGGAACATATGTCTGACCTTCGGATGCCGACGACTTAAGTCACATAGTTCAACAGCCCGGAGAGTCAGCCAGGAAATTCTGGACTGGGTTCTTAACTAAAAAGAACCAGGTCGTCGACTTTCTGGATGCCGAAGCCCTAGCAGCCTTTAAACATAGCATCTGTGACGAATGGCTCACCCGACACCTCGGCCAAGAAAAGCCGAAGTACATGACGGCCCTTAAGACGCTTATGACCCGCTTCTGCGCAGGCGAGGATAGCTAGCTATCCCGTAGCAATAACAATATAAGCGAACCTGGCACTTCTGAAGCCAGAAATAGCAACGGCAAGCCCCAATGCAATAGACACAAGCATCGAAACAATAGTGACAACACCGAAGACACGGCGGTCAACACCAGATTCAGTGGCTCTAAGTCCGGTCAGCGGAAGAAGCCATATAAAAGAAACAATCCGGGCTCGTCCAGTTTAGGAACGCATACTCGATAGTCCATGTCAGATCCATGGCACTCCTGATAAACCAGCCAATCATACCAACAGAGAGTGTTGGGTTTTTAAACAGGCTGGCAAGCTAAATGCCGAGCATAAGGAGAAGGGGTCGCAAAGCAGGGACGATGATGAGGAGCCCCGGCCACCGAACACAGGGGGACAGAAGAAGTCCCCCCCCCCCAAGTTAGAACAGTGAACATGATATACGCTACCCATATCCCCAAAAGGGAGCGCAAGCACGCGCTTAGGGACGTCTACACGATGGAGCCATTCGCTCCAAAGTTCAACCCATGGTCGTCCTGCCCGATCACCTTTGGTCGCAGGGACCATCCGACTAGTATCCATCATGGTGGTTCAACCGCACTGGTCCTCGACCCAATCATTGATGGATTCCATCTAACGTGAGTCCTCATGGATGGCGGCAGTAGCCTGGACATGCTCTATCAGGATACAGTGCACAAAATGGGTATTGATCCCTCAAGGATCAAGCCCACAAAAACCACCTTTAAAGGTGTCATACCAGGTGTAGAGGCCCGCTGTACGGGCTCAATCACACTAGAAGTGGTCTTCGGATCCCCGGACAACTTCCAAAGCAAAGAGTTGATCTTCGATATTGTCCCCTTCCGTAGTGGCTATCACGCAGTGCTCGGACGAATCGCATTCGCTCGATTCGATGCAGTGCCACACTATGCTTATCTCAAGCTCAATATGCCCGGACCACGCGGTGTCATAACAGCCAATGGAAACATGGAACGCTCCCTCTGTACCGAGGAGCACACCGCTACCCTCGTAGCAGAAGCACAGAGCAGCCTTTTCAGGCAGAACCTTAATTCGGTGGTCGAGCTCTCGGACACTGTCAAACGAGTCCGAACTACTCTGTAGTAGGACAGTCCAGCTTGTCAAGAGCTTGACTAGCAATTCGGCCTCCGTCCTAGTCCCGACCAAACAGCGACGTTCGTATAACGCGTACATAACTATGCACTCAAAATACCATGGGCATAGACGGAGGCACAGCTAGATCGTGGTCCATAATACAGCTCAACCTGTCCTGGACCCCACATACTTTAACGTTTTCTTTTTCATTTCAGGTTTTTCCTTTTTTTCCAGGCCTTTCCTGGTGGCCTGATGGTTGGACCTATCAATGGACGGATACACCAAGACAGCAAGAAGCACTAACGTATAAGGGAATTTCCAGGTGGTCTCTCTAAAAGATCCCTATGCCTGTTTTTAGGACCCGCACACAGCTCTCCCTTGGTCGTGGCATGTTAAATAGCCCTGTTGCTTATCACACTACTTGTACAAACATGCTTTGACGTATTAATCAAACTCTAATGGAAAATAGTTTGCGGCCCAATTTCTGCGGCATTAGCCTATTACTTCATTTTTCTTGATATTCTTATCAATTGCACCAGTACACTCCGGTACGCCTTAATTCGCCAGGGGATTCATTATGCTCCATACTACGGCAACAAAGTCCGAACACTTTTATAGTATAGTTCGGCACCCCGAATTATAGCATTATATGGATTGGCTCCGAATCATGTCTTTGGTCAATAGTTGGGTTGCCCGGCTCCTGTGCTTACTACCTTACATTGCACTATATCGGCTAGGGTAGTAAAGGGAGAACTACTATGATTGTGTCATGGGTTATCCGAATGAGCACCTCAGTGGAGAAAGCCGAAAACTGACTGTCATGATGCGGCGTGAGCCGGTCAGCTGTTCGAGAGGTTACAAATCTTTTGCGATTTTTTCCGCATTATGTGATGAATCGGTCCGATCAGGTGTTTACATCACCCCAAGTTCGTACTTATGAACGCTAGGGGCTGCACCTAAATTTTTATTGTCAAACTCCTATGGCTAAGTGAGGGTGATAAAGCCACATAGTCCGATTGCCTGGTTCCGTAGTTCATTGCGCTAAACACCTCCTTTAAGGACCAAACTATGGAATAAAGAGTGTTTAAATTCATCCCAAACACCCCCGTACTACCTACGTGGGGGCGGAAGCCGACGACTGGCCAACTCTCATATTTAACAAAACGGCCGCACATGAGGTAAAATTTTAAATAACAAGCATTATATTACATCACGATCTTGTTTCATAGTACAGGACAAGATAACATTAATGTATTCATTCAAAGATAACATCCTGAGTACATTGCTCCACCACAAGGCGGGATCCCTCCAGGACATCTTGAAAATACTGCTCGGGTGTGTGGTGCTGCTTGCCCGCGGGCGGTCCCTCGGTCATAAACTTCACAGCGTCCATCTTCACCCAGTGCATCTTGACTCGGGCGAAGGCCATTCGCGTGCCTTCGATGCAGACCCACCGCTTCATGGCATCAAACTAAGGGTAGGCATTGACCAGCCGCTTCACGAGCCCGAAGTAAGAAGATGCAACAAATATCATTGCATCCCCCAAGGTGGCACATTCCCTACCGAAACCATCATGCTTGTTGTGAGAGAAGCTCTAGTTTGCAAGAAGATTATACCAGAACCTGGCCCAAATGGGACAATATTTTTTCACCCCAGCATCTTGATGCCATTCCATGATAGCATGCCAAGGTTCATGAATTTTAGACGAGTTTTGTATTTACTAGAATTACAAAAGCAAGCACCTCAACGTTTGCTGGAGAGCCACGGTGCCGTGGTGTTTGAAATTCATCCCCATTTCTTGAATGGGACATAAGCATTAACCCATGGACACATATATCATTTTAAAACCCATTTTGGTGCATCGGAGCATGTGCATGTGGTTTAATTTGAATTGTGCACCTGAAATGTCTAGAAAACCAAGTTACCATTTAAAAATGTCCAAACGAACCCTGAATAATTCCAAAAAATTTGACAACACACCTATAGTTGCATGTTCACTACAAACAGAAGTTCTAGCAATTCAAACACCATCCTTTGCAGCTGTGACCCCATTATGTAATTCAAATCAAGATGAAAAATCAAGTAGATCCCACACAGTTTATTATCACCAACCGTGTGAGATGCAGTACAAAATATCCTGGGGCACCGTCGGTGTATAGTACGCCTATGGCTTATGCGAGAAGGTTCATCGGCTACAGTCCACAGCCGGTGTGTCAAGCAAAGTAGCTCGATCCCCAAATATCATTTCACTATTCAATCGTCGCCGGTGAAAGATGGCGACGTGGACCCGCTGAGGGAGTCCTGGATTAAGGGGTCCTTGGGCGTCCGACCTATTGAAATGGGCCGGACTAATAAGCTGTGAAGATACAAGAACCGAAGACTCTCACCTGTGTATGGATGGGACTCTCCTTGGCATGGCAGGCAAGCTTGGCCTCCGGGTATGAAGATTCCTTTCTCTGTAACCGACTTTGTATAACCCAAGTCCCCTCCGGTGTCTATATAAACCGGAGGGCTTAGTCTGTAGAGGCAATCATAATCATATAGGCTGGACTTCTAGGGTTTTAGCCATTACGATCTCGTGGTAGATCAAATCTTGTAATACTCATATTCATCAAGATCAATCAAGCACGAAGTAGGATATTACCTCCATAGAGAGGGACCAAACCACGGTAAACATTGTGTCCCCCGCCTCCTATTACCATCGACCTTAGACGCACAGTTCGGGACCCCCTACCCGAGATCCGCTGGTTTTGATACCGACGTAGGTGCTTTCCTTGAGAGTTCCGCTCCATCGTCACCAAAAGGTTCGATGGCTCCGCCAGTCATCTGCAACAATGCAGTCTAGGGGGAGGTTTTCCTCCCTGGACAGATCTTCGTATTCGGCGGCTTCGCACTCCGGGCCATATCGCTTGGCCATCTAGAGAAGATCGACAGCTAGGCCCCTGGCCATCAGGTCAGGTTTGGAAGCTTGAATTATGTTGCCGACATCCGTGGAGACTTGATCTTCCGCAACTTTGAGCCCACGATAGCCACTCCCTGCCACCACGATGAACATGACCTGAATCTATCATCGGACCATGCCCAGGAGATAGCGCATGTAACTGCTCTGGCACTAGATCCGGAGCAGATTGCACTATCCGAGGACGGGAAGCTCAACCCCATCGTGGAAATCACAGACTCGGCGGCATTAGAGATGCACACAAATCCAACCTCGAGCAGGGAATGTGTCACCGGAACCTCGGATTCGTCTCTGGCCATAGGTTCTGAACCGCGTGCATCCGTGCCCATCGAACCTAATCACGCGCCGATCGTTGAATTTAGTTCCACGGACATCTTTTGGCACTCACCTTTAGGCGATGTGCTAAACTCATTAAAAACCCTCTCCTTATCAGGGGACTCTCAGCCGAACTACATCTGGTTTGGATTGAAGGCTGATGACGGAGAATTCTGCTTCCCACCCACCACCCACTTCATAACCACAATCGAAGACCTAACCGACATGCTCGATTACGGCTCCGAAGACATTGACGGTATGGACGACGATGCCAGAGAGGAGCAGGCACAAAAACCACCGCTTACATGGTGCTAGACAGCCACCTCCTCGTATGACGTACACATGATGGATACACCCAAAGAGAACAACGACGACAATGAAAAGGATCAAGTCGAGGATAAGCCTCCTGAGATACAGCCAAAGCATCGACGTCAGCGGCGTCGCTCTAAACCACGCCGTGGAAAAAACAGCAATACCAGCACAGGAGAAAATAATACTCTGGATGATGCCGAAGACAATGAACACCCCGTTGAGCCAACTTCTGAACAGGACGAACGGGAAGATGGGCGAGTTAGCCCTGATGAACAGGCCACGAATGAAGACTCGGAAGACAGTAACTACCTTCCGCTCTCCGAGGACGAGGTGAGCCTCGATGACAAAGACTTTATCGTGCCTGAGGAGCCTGTCGATCAGGAGCGCTTTAAGCGCCAGATGATAGCCACTGCAAGGAGCCTGGAAAGAAGCAGCAGCAGCTTCAAGCTGATCAAGATCTGCTAACTGATAGATGGACTAATGTCCTAGCAGCCGAAGAATACGGCCTCGAGCGCCCAACCAAAAGTTACCCGAAGCGCAAATTGTTACCCCAATTCGATGATGAGGCACTGGAGCCCATCCTACCAGCGCATAATGCTGCTGACCGAGCACCACGTGGCCGGGACAAAGCGGCAACTCAAGCCGAACACCAGCCCGCACTACCTCTCCGTAAAAATAGAGACACAATAGCTCGGGGATACACATATGACCTACGACATGACCTGGAAAACAGAGCAGGACAGACCAGATCAATCTATGGATCGCGGGCGCATGCCCTGATGCGCGATGATGGCCACCCGGCCGGATGTAATAAATATAACCACGTCTGGGCCGAAAACCGCAGACGAGCTCCATCTGGACTACATCGCGAGTTGGCTTGATAAAGAGGCGCCGCCACACCCCCTCTGCTTCACTGATGAAGTAATGGAACATGAATTCCTAGAAGGGTTTAAACCCGTGAACATCGAATCATATGATGGGACAACGGACCCCGCGGTATGGATTGAAGATTTCCTTCACCATATTAACATGGCCCGCGGTGATGATCTTCATGCCATCAAATACCTCCCACTAAAACTTAAGGGACATGCTTGGCACTGGTTGAACAGTTTGCCCAAAAACTCAATCGGCAGCTGGGAAGACTTGGAAGATGCCTTCCTCGACAACTTCCAGGGAGCATACGTCGAACCTCCGGATGTCGACGACTTAAGTCACATAGTTCAACAGCCCGGAGAATCAGCCAGGAAATTCTAGACTAGGTCCTTAACTAAAAAGAACCAGATCGTCGACTGTCCGGATGCCGAAGCCCTAGCGGCCTTTAAACATAGTATCCGTGACGAATGGCTCGCCTAACACCTCGGCCAAGAAAAGCCGAAGTCCATGGCAGCCCTTACGACGCTTATGACCTGCTTCTACGCGGGCGAGGATAGCTGGCTAGCCCGTAGCAATAACAATACAAGTGAACCTGGCACTTCTGAAGCTAGAAACAGCAACGGCAAGCCCCAACGCAACAGACACAAGCGATAAAACAACGGTGACAACACCAAAGACACGGCCGTTAATGCTGGATTCAGTGGCTCTAGGTCCGGTCAGCGGAAGAAGATATATAAAGGAAACAATCCGGGCTCGTGCAGTTTGGACCGCATACTCGATAGTCCATGTCAGATCCATGGCACTCCTGATAAACCAGCCAATCATACCAACAGAGAGTGTTGGGTTTTTAAACAGGCCAGCAAGCTAAATGTTGACCATAAGGAGAACGGGTCGCAAAGCAAGGACGATGACGAGGAGCCCCGGCCACCGAACACAAGGGGACAAAAGAAGTCCCCCCCCCAAGTTTGAACGTTGAACATGATATACACTACCCATATCCCCAAAAGGGAGCGCAAGCGCGCGCTCAGGGACGTCTACACGATGGAGCCAGTCACTCCAAAGTTCAACCCATGGTTGTCCTTCCTGATCACCTTCAATCGCAGGGACCATCCGAGCAGTATCCTTCATGGCGCTTCAGCCGCACTGGTCCTCGACCCAATCATCGATGGATTCCATCTGACGCGAGTCCTCATGGACGACAGCAACAACCTGAACCTGCTCTATCAGGATACATTGCACAAAATGGGTATTGATCCCTCAAGGATCAAGCCCACAAAAACCACCTTTAAAGGTGTCATACCAGGTGTAGAGGCCCGCTGTACGGGCTCAATCACACTAGAAATGGTCTTCGGATCCCTGGACAACTTCCAAAGCGAAGAGTTGATCTTTGATATCGTCCCCTTCCGTAGTTGCTATCATGCACTGCTCGGACGAACCGCATTCGCTCGATTTGATGCGGTGCCACACTACGCTTATCTCAAGCTCAAGCTGCCTGGACCGCGCGGTGTCATAACAGTCAATGGAAACACAAAGCGCTCCCTCCGTATCGAGCAGTACACCGCTGCCCTCGCAGCAGAAGCACAGAGAGGCCTTTTCACGCAGAACCATAATTCGGCGGTCAAGCTCCCAGACACTGTCAAACGAGTCTGAACTACTCTGTAGCAGGACAGTCCACCTCGTCAAGAGCTTGACTAGCAAGTTGGCCTCCGTCCCAGTCCTGACCAAATAGCGGTGGTCGTACAGCGCGTACATAACTACGCCTCAAAATACTATGGGCATAGACAGAGGCAAAGCTAGATCATGGTCCATAATACAGCTCAACCTGTCCTGGACCCACATACTTTCAATTTTTCTTTTTCTTTTTAGTTTTTCTTTTTTTCCAGGCCTTTCCTGGTGGCCTGATTGTCGGACCTATCAAGGGACGGATACACCAAGACGGTAAGAAGCATTGATGTATAAGGGAATTTCCAGGTGGTCTCTCTAAACCATCGTTATGCCTGTTTTTAGGACCCGCACGTAGCTCTCCCTTGGTCATGGCATGTTAAATAGCCATGTTGCTTATCGCACTACTTGCACAAACATGCTTTGACGTATTAATCAAACTCTAATGGAAAATAGTTTGCGGCCCAATTTCTACGGCATTAGCCTATTACTTCATTTTTCTTGATATTCTTATCAATTGCACCAGTACACTCTGGTACGCCTTAATTTGCTAGGGGCCTCATTATGCTCCATACTACGGCAACAAAGTCCGAACACTTTTTACAGTACAATTCGGCACCCTGAATTATAGCATTATATGCATTGGATCCGAATCATGTCTTTGGTGAATAGTTGGGTTGCCTGGCTCCTCTGCTTACTACCTTACGTTCCGCTATATCAGCTAGGGTAGTAAAGGGAGAACTACGATTGTGTACTATGTCATCCGGAGGAGCACCTCAGTAGATAAAGCCGAAAATTGACTGTCATGATGTGGCGTGAGCCGATCACCTGTTCTAGAGGTTACAAATATTTTGTGATTTTTTCCGCATTATGCGACGAATTAGTTTTTATCCGATCAGCTGTTTACAGCACCCCAAGTTCGTACTTATGAACAGTAGGGCTGCACCTAAATTTTTATTGTCAAACTCCTATGGCTAAGTGAGGGTGATAAAGCCACATAGTCTGATTGCCTGGTTCGTTGCGCTAAACACCTCCTTTAAGGACCAAACTTTGGAATAAAGAGTGTTTAGATTCATCCCGAACACCCCCGTACTACCTACATGGGGGCGGAAGCCGACGACTGGCCAACTCTTAGATTTAACAAAACAGCCGCACAGGAGGTAAAATTTTAAATAACAAGCATTATATTACATCACGATCTTGTTTCATAGTACAGGACAAGATAGCATTAATGTAGTCACTCAAAGATAACATCCTTAGTACATTGCTCCGCCACAAGGTGGGATCCCTCAAGGACATCTTGAAAATACCGCTCGGGCGTGCGGTGCTCTTTTCCCGTGGGCGGTCCCTCGGTCATAAGCTTCACGGCGTCCATCTTCACCCAGTGCATCTTGACTCGGGCGAAGGCCATTTGCGCGCCTTCGATGCAGACTGACCGCTTGATGGCATCAAGCCGAGGGCAGGCATTGACCAGCCGCATCACGAGCCCGAAGTAGCTACTGGGTATGGCTTCGGCAGGCCATATCCGGATTATTAAATCCTTCATGGCTAGTTTGGCCGCCCTATGTAGTTTGACCAGCTGTTTTAGCTGATCGCTAAAGAGAGCTGGATGTTCTGGCACAAGGTATTATGACCAAAACAGCTTCTCCATAGAGCTCCCCTCTTCGGCTTGAAAGAACTCCGCAGCGTCTGAAATGCTGCGGGGCAGATCCGCAAACACCCCTGGAGAACTCCAAATCCGGGTCAGTATGAGGAACCTTTTCTTCACATATTTTCTCTGCATTATAAAGGCCTTACCTGTCGTGATTTTTCTGGCCTCCTGGATTTCCTGGAGGACGCCCCGGGCTTCAACCCGGGCATCGTGTGCATTTTGGAGGGCCTTCGCAAGTTCGGACTCTTGGTCCGTAATGTTGCACTCCAAGGACTCGCATTTCTTGACGGCGTCATGGAGCTCTTACTGGACCTCACTGACCCTGGCCTCATGCTTTTCACAGGCGGTTTGTTCCTTGGCTGCTCTCTCCTCGGCCTCGGCCAGCGCCTTCTTGAGAGCCTCCACCTCGGTCGCCGCTCCTACAAAGAAAATGGTGCTACGGTCATCACAAATCATCTATCCTTTCTGATATATAAAAGGTCATTGCATACCTTCTTTATCCTCTAGCTGATTTTTCACGCGGCCGAGCTCTTCCTCGGCCCGCTCCAGACTCTGCTTCAGTTCAGAGACCTCAGCAGTATGAGAGGTCACAGCCAGTAACGACGCATGTTTGTTCACATTGACTCATATGGTTAGTCTCCTACAAAAATTGTTTGATCCTTTGTCCGGCTTTTCTTTTCGAACACCAGATAGTGTCTAAGGGGCTACTGTCTATACTGTGACATTCTTTTTACATAATTGTGTTGCTTACCTCAAAACCTGTCAGAAGGCTTGTGCAGGCTTCGGTCAGCCCGCTTTTCATGGACTAAATCCTCTCAACCACCGTACCCATAAGGGTACGGTGTTCCTCAATAATGGAAGCACTTCACGGCGCTTCCATTAGAGTATCTGGTGCCTCTAGATGGATAGAGGTCACCGGTGGAATAGGCGCACCTCCTTCTTTTGAAAGAGGTTTCTTGCCTGATTCTAGAGCCATATAGGTCTCCGGAATTGTATTCGGCTGGGGGCCGAACTGAATATGGCCCCCATCGCCAGTCTCCATGGGGATTCGCTCCCCCATGTGTCCGGCGGCCGAGGTTTCACCCTCCGGCACCTCCCTGATGTCCTCCTGAGTCTCTCCCTGGCCTGGGATCCTTCGGGACAACACCTCGGTGTCATCTAGGGCCTTGGGAGAGGAGGCCGCCGGAAGGGACTTGCTGTCCATTGCCCTCAGGTCCAGCAAATCCCCCGAGGATGAGGATCGCTCTAGGTCGGACCAAGCCGTACTGTGAACGCATGATTCAACATGTTAATACTATGAAGTAGAGAGGCCGGATATATGAACGCATCTGGGTTTTTCAGTACTCACGATTGGCCAGGGGCTTGTCCCTGGGGCGCCATTCCGAGCTGCTGTCGGTGGCCGTTGTGGAGTTTTCCGGGTGGGAAGTTTTCCCCTTGTTGGACGCCTCGGCCTCCAAACGCGTGGAGGCCGTCCTTTTCTTTCTTCCCTCTTTAGGATGGAATGGCTCTCTTCTTCTTCCTCCTCTTCCTCGTCGTCCTCGGCAGCGGAGGAATGAGTCTCGGTGTCTTCGGACATCACGTCCGAAGTGCCCTTATTACGGAGGCCACCTCGGGTCCCCTTGGCCTTCTTCTCCGGTGCTTGATAGGGCACCGGAACTAGCATCTTCGTCACAAGTGGAATTTCTGGGTCTTCGGACAGCAGAGCCGGACAGTGAATCCGCTCCGCCTTCTTTGTCCAGCCCTAAGAGAATCAGTAGGGAGGCTTAGGCGTCTTCCTCGAGTATGCAAGTAAATGATATACCTTGAAAACATGAAAAAACTTACCGGACTAGTAGGATGGGCCAAGTTGTGCCCACGGTCCTCGGTTGTATCCGGCCATGTCTCGCTGGACTTGAAAAGCACCTTCCAGATGTCTTCGTGCCTAGTGCCGAAGAACTGCAGCAAGGTCTGGTGCTTGGGCGGATCGTACTCCCACAAATGGGAAGTCTGGCTTTGGTATGGAAGGATCCGGCGAATTAGCATCACCTGGATCACATTAACAAGCTTGATATTCTTGTCTATCATGCTCTTGATGCACGTCTTAAGCGTTGTCAGCTCATCCGACAAAGACCAATACAGGCCCTTCTCTGGCCAGGAGGTGAGACGCATTGGAGCTCCGAACCGGAATTTGGGATCTGTGGGCAAGGTGGTGCCGCGTGGCTCTGTGACGTAGAACCACTTCTGTTGCCACCCTTTGACAGTCTCCATGAAGGAGCCTTCAGGCCATGTGACGTTGGGCATCTTGATCACCATCGCACCTCTACACTCTGCGTGTTGGCCACTCACCACCTTTGGCTTCACATTGAAGATATTTAGCCACAATCCGGAGTGGGGTGGGATGCGGAGGAAGGCCTCGCACACGACAATGAATTCCGAGATGTTGAGGAAGCAGTTGGGGGGCATATCGTCGAAATCCAGCCCATAGTAGAACATGATTCCGCAGATGAACAGGTGGAGAGAAAATCCCAACCCGCGAACGAAATGAGGGATGAATACTACCCTCTCATGGGGATCTGGGGTGGGGACAACCTGTCCCTTGGCCGGAAGTCAATGGGCGATTGTCTTGGCCAAATACCCGGCCTCCCGGAGCTTGGTAATGTCCTTCTCCTTGATGGAGGAGGCCATCCACTTGCCCTGCGCTCCGGATCCGGACATGGTTGGAGTGCTTTCTTGGGGCGAAAAAGATGAGAACTTGGGTGCTGGAGCTCGAGAATGGGGGAGGCTGACAGAGACAGAAGGCATGGTCGAAATGGGTGAATCCTTATCTCTTTATAAAGGAAGTGAATATCAAGCGCCTCCCCAGTCGCCTTAAAACTCGCCTATTCCCCAAGGGCCATGCAGACGGCATGGTTGGGTTACCCATGCCCGTATTGATGAGAATCCCGTAATAAGGGGACATGATCTCTAATTTGACAAGACGTGTCAATGAAACCGCATCTTGAAATATGGAGCGGTAGGCTAAAAACGGTTCGAATAATGGCCGGGCGGCGACATGATGTCACACTACAAAAAGTTGTCAGCAGATTGGACTCATGAAGTATTATACTCTCTACGATTGTGCGTGGTATTTGTTTTGCAGAGCTGAACACGTTTTCTGTGTTTGAAGGATGCTTTGGAGTATTCGGAGAAGGAACCCGCCTTGCAATGCCGAATACAATCTGCACGCCGAACACCTCATCATTGAAGCCTTGTTCAGGGGCTACTGAGGGAGTCCTAGATTAAGGGGTCCTCGGGCGTCCGGCCTATTGACATGGGCCAGACTAATGGGATGTGAAGATACAAGACCGAAGACTCTATCCTGTGTCCGGATGGGACTCTACTTGGTGTGGAAGGCAAGCTTCGCGTCCGGATATTAAGATTCCTTTCTATGTAGCCGACTTTGTATAACCCTACTCCCCTCTGGTGTCTATATAAACCGGAGGGCTTAGTCCGTAGAGGCAATCATAATCATATAGGCTAGACTTCTAGGGTTTTAGCCATTACGATCTCGTGGTAGATCAACTCTTGTAATACTCATATTCTGTAACATCAATCAAGCAGGAAGTAGGGTATTACCTCCATAGAGAGGGCATGAACCTGGGTAAACATTGTGTCCCCTGCCTCATGTTACCATCGACCTTAGATGCATAGTTCGGGACCCCCTACCCGAGATCCACCGATTTTGACACTAGCACCCACGTCCCGAGGGTAACTTCGGCGGAACACTCCAGCGAGAGCGCGACCGCAGCCACCAGGCCCTTGCTAACAAGCTTTGTGGGGGCGACCGGAATTTGTGACCGGGCGGCCAAGGTAGCCCAAACGGCCGCTATTGCTTCTCAGGAGGTAGCAGCGACATCTGCCATGGGGATAGCAACTTGCGAGAGTGGCACAACAGCTGTCCATTCTGCAGCGGCGGCCTTAGCCCTGATAGAGGCCACCTAGGACCATGTCGAGGCCGCACTCACCCAGCTTGTGGCAGTCACCACACAAATTGAAAGAAGCTTCTCCGACAACAGTCGGCAACCCATAGCCGAAGAGTTGGTAATCACCAAGAGCGTTCGAGTATCCATCCATTCCTACGTGGCATACCTTGCCACGACGGAGCATGTCAAAGCCCAGAAGGCGGCCGCCCACGCCCAGCTCGTGGCGGCCTTTTCCAAAGAGATGGTGGACGCGGATGGTGAGATGCTGGCCGAGTATGGTGTGATGGATGCCATGGAGCCCCTTCCCCAGTCGACCTTCAGGCGCAAGCTGGACATGGAGGAGGCGGAGATTAACGAGCACCAGCTGTAGTAGTACTCTTTGTTTTGTTTAATTAAGAGCAACGGTCTTTAATTTTTAGTGTAATGTTTAGGCTAGATAGCTCTATTTAATTGCTGAACTTGCTTGATTAAGAAGTGTGGGTGTGCTGTAGTCTCCTTTGTGTACCCAAATTATGCGATGACGTGGATGAGCATTGTAACCAGGCAAATTGGAACCAAAAAATTTTACTTTCAAACTCATCGCACATTGGTAAAGCTATCTAAATCATTTGTGATTTTCACATATCGTACACAGTTTTGAATAAGGGACCGTGTCTGATGACACTTTGCGCGCTGGTTTTTTTGCTGAATCGATTCCAAATTTTTGGCTTCCACGGAAATATCTACCCCCCCCCCGCCCCTCCCCCTTACCAAAAGCCACATTTCCCCTGTTTTCGCCTTCCTTTCCAAGTTGAAACCTTCACTCCTTGCTTGTAGCGCCGCCCCCCTCGTCGGCGACCCTCCTTCATGCTGCTCGGCCTCGCCTATCCAGGCAGGTAATCCACACCCGATCCCCATCCTCCTCCTCCTTCCACATCCCACATGCCCCGACCGCCGGCGCGAGCGCGACACCTTCCACCCAAATCACCAACCCCTCCACCAAATAAGCGCCACCCTAAGCCATGGTGCACGCAGTATAGCCAGGATCTCAAGGAGCATTTGGCAACGGAGAAGCAAATCGCGGCCGCATGCGCGGATGAGGTCGCAATGGCTACCATTCATGCCGATCCCCAGATCTTGGAGGAGCATGTTGCCATTTGCTAGCTATGCCGGTTAAGCATGCTCGGTTTACCCGTTGCATGTGCCGCTCCTACCTTTCATTAACAAATTGCTCTAGTGTATATGTTCTATATGTCGTGCAATGTGGTGCTCGCTTATTAATTGTTTGGTTAATTAGTTGTCATGTTTAGTTAATTGTTTGGTTCAATTCTACAAATGTGATGTTCAATTCTTCAAGGTGCAATTCTGTATTGTCTTCCATGTGAGAAATAAATCGATTTTTTCTTTACAAAATACAGGAGAAACAAATCCAATTGATATATTTCCAAGTTGTCAAGCATACTTGGTTTTCGTTAATTGTTTGATCTTCTAGTATGTTATACATTATGCAATATAGTGCTCAGTTAACGTTTGGTTCATTTGTTGTGGTGTTTAGTTAACTGTTTGGTTCCGTTCTGCAATGCAATGTTCAATTGTTGTGGATGCATTCTGTTATTGTATACCATGTGAGAAATAAATTGAATTTGGCTATACTAAATACATGAGAAAGAAATACAATTGCTATATTTCCAATTTGTTAAGCATGCTTGGTTTGGTTAACTATCTGATCTTCTATTAGGAGTATGTTATGTTGTGCAATGTGGTGCTCAGTTAATGTTTAGTTCATTTTTTGTGGTGTTTAGTTAACTACTTGTTTCAACTTTGCTGTTATGAAGTAATCATGATGCCTTCATGTCCGTATTTTATTTATATCGACGCCTCTACCTCTAAACATGAGGACATATTTATTGTTATCGGCTTTTCGCTTGAGGACAAGCGAGGTCTAAGCTTGGGGGAGTTGATACGTCCATTTTGCATCATGCTTTTATGTCAATATTTATTGCATTATGGGCTGTTATTTCACGTTATGTCACGATACTTATGGCTAATCTCTCTTATTTTACAAGGTTTAAATGAAGAGGAGGAATGTTGGCAGCTGGAATTCTCGGATGGAAATGGAGTAAATATTGAAGGACTATTCTGTGCGACTCCAAAAGTCCTGAGACTCCACGGAATACCTTAGAATAAATAAAGAAAAATCATCGCCAAAGATGAAGGCCAGGGGGCCCCTCACCCTGCTCACGAGGGTGGGGGGCGCCCCCCCCCCCCATGGGCGCGCCCCCCTACCTCGTGGGCCCCCTGGTGGCTCTCCGACGTCCATCTTCTCCCATATGAAGTCTTTCGATGACAAAAAAATAGAAGAGAACCTTTCGGGACAAGACTCCGCCGCCACGAGGCGGAACCTTGGCGGAACCAATCTAGGGCTCCAGCAGAGCTGTTCTGCCGGGGACACTTCCCTCCGGAAGGGGGAAATCATCATCATCGTCATCACCAACGCTCCTCTCATCGGGAGAGGGCAATCTCCATCAACATCTTCACCGGCACCATCTCATCTCCAAACCCTAGTTCATCTCTTGTATCCAATTCTTGTCTCCAAGTACGGGATTGGTGCTAGTAGGTTGCTAGTAGTGTTGATTACTCCTTGTAGTTGATGCTAGTTGGTTTATTTGGTGGAAGATAATATGTTCAGATCCTTTATGCACAATATTACCCCTCTTATTATGAACATGAATATGCTTTGTGAGTAGTTACATTTGTTCCTGAGGACAAGGGAGAAGTCTTGCTATTAGTAGTCATGTGAATTTGGTATTCGTTCGATATTTTGATAAGATGTATGTTGTCTAACCTCTAGTGGTGTTATGTGAACGTCGACTACATAACACTTCACCATTATTTGGGCCTATAGGAAGGCATTGGGAAGTAATAAGTAGATGATGGGTTGCTAGAGTGATAGAAGCTTAAACCCTAGTTTAAGCGTTGCTTCGTAAGGGGCTGATTTGGATCCATATGTTTCATGCTATGGTTAGGTTTACCTTAATACTTTTGTTGTAGTTGCGGATGCTTGCAATAGCGGTTAATCATAAGTGGGATGCTTGTCCAAGTAAGGGCAGTACCCAAGCATCGGTCCACCCACATATCAAATTATCAAAGTACCGAATGCGAATCATATGAGCGTGATGAAAACTAGCTTGACGATATTCCCATGTGTCCTCGGGAGCGTTTTTCCTATTATAAGAGTTTGTCCAGGCTTGTCCTTTGCTACAAAAAGGATTGGGCCACCTTGCTGCACTTTATTTACTTTTATTACTTGTTGCTCGGTACAATTTATCCTATCACAAAACTATCTTTTACCACTTATTTCAGTACTTGCAGAGAATACCTTGCTGAAAACCGCTTATCATTTCCTTCTACTCCTCATTGGGTTCGACACTCTTACTTATCGAAAGGACTATGATAGATCCCCTATACTTGTGGGTCATCAGCTTGCAATAGGGGTTAATCATAAGTGGGATGCTTGTCCAAGTTAGGGCAGTACCCAAGTGCCGGTCCACCCACATATCAAATTATCAAAGTACCGAACACGAATCTTATGAACATGATGAAAACTAGCTTGACGATAATTCCCAATGTGTCCTCGGGAGCTCCTTTCTCATTATTAGACTTTGTCCAGGCTTATCCTTTGCTACATAAAGGATTGGGCCACCTTGCTGCACTTTATTTACTTTATTTACTTTTTGCTCGTTAGTATGTATCTTATCACAAAACTATCTATCACCTACTATTTCAGTGCTTGCAGAGAAAACCTTACTGAAAACCGCTTATCATTTCCTTCTGCTCCTCATTGAGTTTGACACTCTTACTTATCGAAAGTACTACGATAGATCCCCTACACTTGTGGGTCATCAAGACTCTTTTCTGGCGCCGTTGCCGGGGAGTGTAGCGCTTTTGGTGAGTGGAACTTGGTAAGGAAACATTTATATAGTGTGCTGAAATTTTTTGTTACTTGTCACTATGGAAACTAATCCTTTGATGGGCTTGTTTGGGGTATCTTCACCCCAACCAGAACAGCAAAGAGATGCTCCTCAACCTAATGAACCTTATGAAAATATTCACTTTGAGATTCCTTCGGGTATGATAGAAAAACTGCTAGCTAATCCTTTTGCAGGAGACGGAACATTGCATCCCGACTTACACCTTATCTTTGTGGATGAAGTTTGTGGATTATTTAAGCTTGCAGGTATCCCCGATGATGTTGTCAAAAGGAAGGTATTCCCTTTATCTTTGAAGGGAGATGCAATGACATGGTATAGGCTATGTGATGATACGAGATTTTGGAATTATAAGCGACTGAAGTTGGAATTTCACCAGAAGTTCTATCCTATGCATCTTGTTAATCGTGATCGTAATTACATATATAATTTCTGGCCTCGCGAAGGAGAAAGCATCACTCAAGCTTGGGGGAGGCTTAAGTCGATGTTATATTCATGCCCCAATCATGAGCTCTCTCGAGAAATGATTATTCAGAACTTTTATGCTCGGCTTTCTCTTGATAATCGCAACCTGCTCGATACTTCCTGTGCTAGTTCCTATATGCTGAAGACTATTGGTTTCAAATGGGACTTATTGGAAAGAATTAAACGCAACTCTGAAGATTGGGGTTCCGATGATGGTAAGGAGTCAGGTATGACACCTAAGTTTATTGTGTTAAATCTTTTATGGATACCGATGCTTTCCGTGGATTTAGCTCTAAGTATGGACTTGACTCTGAGATAGTAGCTACCTTTTGTGAAACTTTTGCTACTCACGTTGATCTCCCTAAAGAGAAGTGGTTTAAATATAACCCTCATGTTGAAGTGAAAGTAGTTTCACCTATTACAGTCGAAGAAAAGACTATTACATATAGTGATCCTATTATTTGTATTGCTTATGTTGAAAAACCTCCTTTTCCTGTTAGGATAAAAGATCATGTTAAAGCTTCGACTGTTGTTCGTAAGAGTAATACTAGGACCTATACACCTCCTGAGAAAATTAATGTTGAACCTGGTGATGCTATGATTAAAGATCTCTTGGATGAGGACTTAGATGGGCATGTTATCTCTTTCTTGGGTGAAACTGCTAATATTGCTAGACCCGATACTAAGACACGTAGACCTGTTGTAGGCACACCTGTTATTTTTGTTAAAATAGGAGATCATCGTTATCATGGCTTATGTGATATGGGTGCTAGTGCTAATGCGATACCTTATGATCTTTATAAAGAAATTATGCATGATATTGCACCTGTTGAGTTAGAAGACATTGATGTTACTATTAAGCTTGCTAATAGGGACAACATTAAACCTATTAGGATTGTTAGAGATGTTGAAGTCTTGTGTGGGAAGATTAAATACCCTGCTGATTTTCTTGTTCTTGGTTCCCCACAAGATGATTTTTGTCCCATTATTTTTGGTAGACCCTTCTTGAATACTGCTAATGCTAAGATTAATTGTGAAAAGAATATTGTCACTGTTGGCATAGATGGTATGTCTCATGAGTTTAATTTCGCTAAGTTTAGTAGACAACCTCGTGAAAGGGAACCACCTAGTAAGGATGAAATTATTGGTCTTGCTTCCATTGTTGTTCCTCCAATTGATCCGTTAGAACAATATTTGTTAGACCATGAAAACGATATGTTTATGAAGGAAAGGGAAGAAATAGATGAAGTGTTCCTTAAACAAGAACCTATGCTAAAACATAACGTTCCAGTTGAAATTCTTAGGGATCCCCCTCCATCCAAGGGTGATCCTGTGTTCGAACTCAAACCTTTACCTGATAATCTCAAGTATGCTTATCTTGATGAAAAAGAAATATATCCTGTTATTATTAGTGCTAACCTTTCAGAGAAAGAAGAAGAAAGATTATTGAAAACTCTGAAGAAGCATCGAGCTGCTATTGGATATACTCTGGACGATCTTAAGGGCATTAGTCCCACATTATGTCAACACAAAATTTCAGTGGAGAAACATGCCAAACCAGTTAGAGATCTGCAAAGACGATTAAACCCCAAAATGAAGCAAGTGGTAAGAAAGGAGATTCTAAAACTCCTTGAGGCAGGTATTATTTATCCCGTTGCTGATAGTGAATGGGTAAGCCCTGTCCATTGTGTCCCTGAAAAGGGAGGTATTACCGTTGTTCCTAATGATAAAGACGAATTGATCCCGCAAAGAATTATTATAGGCTATAGGACACTACTAGGGAAAAGCCTATACACAGAAATTTAGCAATAGCGCGGGTTAAAAAAGAGCGCTAGTGCTAGATAGCAGTAGCGATTGAGGAAAAACCGCGCTACAGATACACCGTTAGCAGCAGCACGTGTAGTTCCAAAAGCACTACTACTAATATTCCCATTGGTAGAATGATAGGATACACATAGCAGTAGCGGGCTTGGAAGTAGCGCGCTACCGCTAGGGTATAAGTAGTAGCGCGTTTCCAACGAAGGGCGCTACTACTAATGGAAATAAAATAAGATGAAAAACAAATAGAAAAGTAAATGAAAATGACAGAAATAGAAAAAGGAGAAAGGAAAAAATAAAATGTAAAGCATAATAATTGAAAAAGTGAAAAAATGGAGGAAGGCATAGCAGTAGCGTGTGTTTGTAAGAGGCGCTATAGCTAACATAGCTGCAGCGTGTGTCCTAGACCCCTGCTATAGAAACAGAAAAGAAAAGAAAGAATGGAAGAAAATTACATAGCTATAACAGCAGCGCGTTTTGTGAAAACCACTGTAGCTATCTTAGCTATAGCGTGTTTTGCAAAACGCGCTACCGCTAAATTTGACTTAACCAAAAAACCGTTTCCCCCGGGCCACCACTTCTCCCCCAAATCCCTCGACCCACCCCGCTGCCGTCTCCCCGATTCACCATCGCCCCACTTCGCCGCCGTCTCCTGCCGACGTCGATGCCACCGGAGCCTTACGCCGTCGACGCCACCGGAGCCGCCCCCAACGCCACAGAGCCGCGCGACCTCATCAACGCCACCGGAGCCGCCGTCGACGCCACCGGATCCTCCCTCGCCACAACTTCCTCCCTCGCCATCACCGGAGACGCCCCTGCCACCCTCGCCAGCACTGCCTCCCTCGCCACCACCGGAGCCATCCTCTGTAATCCCCCACCCCTCCTCTCTCTCATGCATAGGTTAGCTAGTTTAATTAGCTTAATTATCTAGGTTAGGGCAAAAATTTAGTTAGGGCTTTGACAGAGAAGTAGTTAGGTTAACTAGTTTAATTAGGTTAATTATCTAGGTTAGTGCAAAATTTAGTTAGGGCTTTGACAGAGAACTAGTCAGCTTAACTAGTTTAATTAGGTTAATTATCTAGGTTAATTAGTACAAAATTTTATTTAGGGCTTTGAGAGAGAACTAGCTGCGTTAACTAATTTAATTAGGGTAATTATGTAGGTAAAATATATTAACTAACTAGGTTAAATAGGTACGTTAATTAGGTTCGCTGGATTAACAAGCTAGGTTAAGTAGGTTGGCTAGGTTAGAGGAAAATGTTATTTTAGAGCATTAGGTCAGAAGTGTTAGAGAAATGGAGTTCCTTTGCAATTTAATTGGGTTATGTTCTAGGCAGAGAAGGGTTAGAGATAATAATGTGTGTTTGTGTGAGAGAGAGGAATACCTAGATCAACATAATTTGGGTTTTGTCCTAGGCAGAGAAGTGATTAGTGAAGGAAAAGAATTTAGGCAAATTTTATTTTAAAGATGATCCCTTCCTAGACTTTTATTGTTGATTATATCTTTTCATTGAAGTGGTCATGTTATATCTTTTCATTGAAGTGGTTCGATTGTGCCCAAGTGGCTTTGTTGTTTCCAGGGAATGATGCTGAGTGGCCTATGTTTTGCCGGAATGTTGATTCATTTCTGTTCCGGCAAATTTCAGGTTCTCGATTTGTCCACTTTTTAGCAATGGTCATGCCGAAATTTTCCGTGAATTTCGGCATGACTTGTGCTACAAACTAGGACATATCGAGTGCCCGGGATTTGCCGCACCAGGAAGGAGTCAACATTCCTGCAAAACAATAGGCCTTTTTATGTCATTATTCATTTTATTAGGTCTAGAATTAATTGACTAGATTTAATCATAGGAAACATGGCTAGCAACGATGAAGGACAGGGTTCTGGTGATTGCGTCGACGCCTACCGGGCGGCAGACGAATTTTTTAGCCTTACCGACGATCAACCGATGTTGTTGTTGGGCCCATCGGTGGCATCAGGGACTGAGATCGACACGCAGACCGGTGTTGAGACTGAGACCGGCGCTGAGACTGAGACCGGCATCGGGACCGGCGCTGAGACTGAGACCGGTGCTGCCTCGGGGAGCGGAGCCGGTGTAGAACCGAAAGCAAAGAGGCAACGGCTTCCTAACAAACTCAGGACTACTAGGCTGGTGGTCACGGATGTGGACGATGGCATTTTTGAGCCAAAGGCGCCTGAGGAAGCTCGCTCGTGCTACGACAATCAAATAGGCTGCATCGTACGGACAACCGTCACCATCAACGATGAGAAACTACAGAAGATAGAAAATATGAGGAGCTCCCTCCTAAAGAAGTTTCACCAGATATTCTTGTTCCCTGGCCGGAATGAGAAGGATTATGAAGATCCAGACGAGGACCCGGCAATAAAGAAGATAAACAAACACGCCATGACCAAGTTTAGCGACGCGTTGGCCTCCTGGAAAACTCGAGTGAAAGCAAGGATCATCGACAAGAAGGAACCCTACTCCGAGATTGTAAAGGATAATCCGACAATCACGGAATACCAGTTTCAAATATTCAAGGAGGCTTGCGAGGCCGAAGCTGCCAAAAACAAGTCTAAGTACATGAAGGGGCTTCAACAGAGGAACATTGGGAGCCACCACATCGGAAGCCGTGGTTACGGCGGAAAGAGGTCCAAATGGGCCAAGGAGGATGCGGAAGCCGCAAGTCTGGGCATCCTAGACCCCTTGGCGGATTTCACTGTCCCGCAGGAGCGTGACGTCCTGAGGGCCCGGCATCGTTGGGACCCAATGAAGAAGGTTTACGAGATAACACCGGTCATTACGGAGTTCATGAGACTGCTGGTAATTTTAGTTTCTGATCAATTTGACTGCACACGTTAGTCATATTTGAAAACGATCCTTGTGCCTTTTGCAGAGAAAGCAGCACCGAATTGCGGCCGAAAGCGACTCGCCGTCTGAGGCATTGGTGAGGCCCAAGTGGGACACTCCATTCAACCGGGCGTTGAACATATTGAAACAACAACCTGTGGATACTCGACCATCGTATGGATGCATGCATGGTGTGGGAGACGGCGCCACGTGAAAGAAGTACTACCGTGAGACCATGGAGGAGAGAAAGGAAAGACGGAGGTTAATTGAAGAAAACATCGACAAGAAGGTTGAGATTGCGGTTGAGAAGAAATCATCTCAGACAGTCGCAACAGCGGGAGCTGCCGCAAAACAGGTGGTTGCAGATTTGTCTACTTCCTTGGTGACGGGCGTTATCAATTGGACAAGGCAAAATCCAGAAAAAAATGCAGAGGACTTTCCCCTTGCTGACTTCTTGGGAGCACCTGCTCCCGCACCGGCTCCCGCACCGGACGTGCTCGGCGGTGCTTCGTCTTTGGCTGAGCTCGACGCCCTCATGGTATCTGTCACACCGGCCCCCTTCAATATAAATGTATAATCTCTTGTTTTCGTTGCCTTTCGGATGTCTCACGTTGCAGACTTTTCTTTGCAGGCCGACGAAACCCCGTGCACCATATTGTACACCATCGGCGACCAGAAGGTGGACGTGGGGAAGGCGACGATAATGAAGCCGAAGGAACCATTGTTCCACAGCCGGCCGATCCCCCCGAACGCCTTCAAGGTTTCCGTGTCCAGTGTCGAACTGAGCCACGAGAATTTTCCTCCTCCAACACTACTGGTGGATGACAAGGAGACACCACGGCGGCTTGGTGATTGTTGCAATGGGTGGGTCCTGTTGTGGCCAAAGAGTCTGCTTTGTCTGGAGGCGGTCGGGAGCACACCCACGAGCACACAGCCTCAGCAAGGTATGAACATCAATACCCCACCTACCCAATTAGCGTCGGGTGTCGGGTTGGGTGATAGCGGACGGGGTAAGGAGGAAGCTCCATTAGTTGCTAATGATGTCACCATGGATGAGGATGAGGACGACGGTGGCGCTGAACAGTATGTCTATACTGGCGCCTCCTCGGGGTTTGAGCATCATGAGTCGGTGGCTGAATTGCCGTCTCAATGTATTATGGACGACCTTCCGGTAGTAAAGAAGTCTAGGAAGAGAGCGAGGAAAGGCAAAAAAGTTGATTCTATGATCTAGCCGCCTCAGCAGCCTCGGCTTCAGGACGTATAGATATCCCCGATGCGGATAAATGGCATATCCCCGGTCAACCAATCCTACCTGCAACAGCGCTACAGGCCAGGTTCGGTGATCTAAGGAGACTTCATGACGATGTGTTGCGGGTAGAGAAAGGCATCATTGCCTTGACAGATCCAGGATACCCACTCTACGTGGTTAACGTTCCGCGGCAAAGGACGTACGTCGATAGCTTCCCCGCGGATAAGTTCTTCCTCCGATTCGATTACATATTCGACATGTTGTACGTGAAGAAGCTGGATTTTATGTTTGTCCGCCTTTATGCCTTGCACATGAACTACATCATCGGGTTTGAGCACATATCTCATATCTGTGTCGCTGACCCATACTACATGCACGAGAGCTTCTTGGGAGTCTGCGCAGAGCACCGTGTATACGCGAGGGAATACATCGTCAATTTCATGCTCGCCAATAAGGACAAGGGGGCGATTCTCGTGCCTTATCATCCTGTGTAAGTCCTCTGCGCTGCTATCCTTCCTTCGATTTCAATCATTCATTTGCATGGTGGAGGCTAAGTAATTTGAGGTGTACTTATTTTGCGCAGCGGCGGGCGCGCAGTCCTCATCATCCTATATCCCCAATTCTCCCATGCTCTTTACTTGGACTCGTCGAAGAACATTCACAAAAAGGATTACACCCACATCAAGGATGTTCTCGGCAGTGCTATGTTTTACTACCAAGCAAGGGGTGCAGAGGTCAAGAACAAGAAGAGAAGGGGCGGCAGGGCCGCCTTCGCCCATAAGACCGACTTCTGCTGCATCCAGCAACCGAACAATTCTCTTAATGATGGACTCTATGTCCTACACCACATGCTGGAGTACAAACGGGATCACCAGAACCTTCGCATGTCACCTAGATCCGATGATGCCCATATTCTGCAATGGGCAAAGAACGTAGGAGATATCGAGGATCATCGACTTCGAGCTGAGTTCTATCACATCCAGCGCGAACTTGCCCAAATCATCATGAAGGAGGTCGTCGGAAAAATAGGGATGTTCTACGAAGAAGGACAAATGTCGTGGGAAGACGTCCAAACATGGATAGCCTCTCAGCGTCTCGACATGAAGCCTTTCACTAAGCTCGAGGACTATCTCCCTGACCTTGATGGATGGCACGGCATGCTGTAGTGACTGTCGATATATGACAATGTGTCCATTTAGTACATACTTTCTGTATGACAAAACTTTGAGTTATGCATGGTGAAACTTTATTTGTGATGTAATTAAACCGTGCTCCTCCTCGACTAGCGAAGATCACTCTAGTTAGGGCATTTTGGGTACGATGAATTTTTTTATTTATGCTTATGATATGTTGTTTCTATTTTTGCCAAGTCTGTCTCTTTCTGTTGCTCAACTATATATGTTGCATATCATCGACTCATGTGACGATGCAGGTGCATAGATCATCGAAGGCAAAGAAGTGCTACGCCAGGAGTATATATATGACGAGTGGCCGGAGTGTTAGGCCCAGGTGTTACCAGTTTCCGGTTTCCGAGCGACAGGCAGTAGTTAGTTTAGGTTCACGCTAATGCGAGAGAGGGATACGAACTCATGTACTCAAAGTGATAGCTCTTCTCGCGTATACCATTGTTTAGATGGATGACGATGTATTTGAAAGTAATCGAGGACTTGTATCGCTATTTTCGAGATCATGACGAGAGACCACTTTGTGTTGGATGATGATTATGATGAGACTATTTGTATGTATATGCTATGATTACATATGTGGTCTCACAGGCATTTGTATGTGTATCATGATGACATTTCTATGTGCTAAAGATTCTTCTATAAAGCCTGTTCAAATACAAAACAAATATGCCCAAAAAAACAAAAAATCTGTTAAATTAGCAGTAGCGAGTGTATAAAAGTTAGCAGCAGTGCCGCGATAGCAGTAGCGCGCCGTTGAATAGAGCGCTAGAGATAATAGCAGTAGCGTGCTTCCGATAACCGCGCAGCTGCTACACTTGTGTACCAGTAGCGCCGGTGACCACGCGCTACTGCTATATGTTAGCTGTAGCACCTTATTAGTAGCGCCGGCCCCTGCGCTACTAATAGGCCCAAAACCCGCACTGCTGCTAGGCTTTTCCCTAGTAGTGGGATGGTAATTGATTTCCGTAAGTTAAATAAAGCTACTAAGAAAGATCATTACCCTTTACCTTTTATTGATCAAATGCTAGAAAGGCTATCCAAACACACACATTTTTGCTTTCTAGATGGTTATTCTGGCTTCTCTCAAATACCTGTGTCCGCGAAGGATCAATCTAAAACTACTTTTACTTGCCCTTTTGGTACTTTTGCTTATAGACGTATGCCTTTTGGTTTATGCAATGCACCTGCTACCTTTCAAAGATGCATGATGGCTATATTCTCTGATTTTTGTGAAAAGATTTGTGAGGTATTCATGGATGACTTCTCCGTCTATGGATCCTCTTTTGATGATTGTTTGAGCAACCTTGATCAAGTTTTGCAGAGATGTGAAGACACTAGTTTCGTCTTAAATTGGGAGAAGTGTCACTTTATGGTTAATGAAGGCATTGTCTTGGGGCACAAGATCTCCGAGAGAGGTATTGAAGTTGATAAAGCCAAAGTTGATGCTATTGAAAAGATGCCATGTCCCAAGGACATAAAAGGTATAAGAAGTTTCCTTGGTCATGCCGGTTTCTATAGGAGGTTCATTAAGGACCTTTCTAAAATCTCTAGGCCTCTGACTAATTTATTGCAAAAAGATATTCCTTTTGTCTTTGATGATGATTGTGTAGAAGCATTTGAAACACTTAAGAAAGCTTTGATCACAGCACCTATTGTTCAGCCACCTGATTGGAATTTACCTTTTGAAATTGTGTGTGATGCTAGTGATTATGCTATAGGTGATGTTTTAGAGCAAAGAGTCGATAAGAAATTGAATGTTATCCAGTATGCTAGTAAGACTCTTGATTCTGCCCAGAGAAATTATGCTACTACTGAAAAAGAGTTCTTAGCAGTTGTATTTGCATGTGATAAGTTTAGACCTTATATTGTTGATTCTAAAGTTACTATTCACACGGATCATGCTACTATTAAATATCTTATGGAAAAGAAAGATGCTAAGCCTAGACTCAATAGATGGGTTATCTTGCTCCAAGAATTTGACTTGCATATTATTGATAGAAAGGGAGCTGAGAACCCCGTTGCAGACAACTTGTCTAGGTTAGAGAATGTCCTTGATGACCCACTGCCTATTAATGATAATTTTCCTGATGAACAATTAGCGGTTGTCAATGCTTCTTGTACTGCTCCTTGGTATGCTGATTATGCTAATTACATTGTTGCTAAATATATACCGCCTAGTTTCACATACCAGCAAAAGAAAAAGTTCTTTTATGATTTAAGACATTACTTCTGGGATGATCCACACCTTTATAAAGAAGGAGTAGATGGTATTATTAGACGTTGCGTGCCTGAGCATGAACAGGAACAAATCCTACGCAAGTGTCACTCTGAATCTTATGGAGGACACCACGCTGGAGATAGAACTGCACACAAGGTACTACAATCTGGTTTTTATTGGCCTACTGTCTTCAAATATGCTCGTAAGTTTGTCTTATCTTGTGATGAATGTCAAAGAATAGGTAACATTAGTAGACGTCAAGAAATGCCTATGAATTATTCTCTTGTTATTGAACTATTTGATGTTTGGGGCTTTGATTATATGGGACCTTTTCCTGCCTCTAATGGTTATACACATATTTTAGTTGCTGTTGATTACGTTACTAAGTGGGTAGAAGCTATTCCAACTAGTAGTGTTGATCATAACACTTCTATTAAAATGCTTAAAGAAGTTATTTTTCCGAGGTTTGGAGTCCCTAGATATCTTATGACTGATGGTGGTTCACACTTCATTCATGGTGCTTTCCGTAAGATGCTTGCTAAGTATGATGTCAATCATAGAATCGCATCTCCTTATCACCCGCAGTCTAGTGGTCAAGTAGAGTTGAGCAATAGAGAGCTCAAATTAATTTTGCAAAAGACTATGAATAGATCTAGAAAGAATTGGTCCAAAAAACTTGATGATGCATTATGGGCCTATAGAACTGCATACAAAAATCCTATGGGTATGTCTCCATATAAGATGGTTTATGGAAAAGCATGTCATTTACCTCTCGAACTTGAACATAAAGCATATTGGGCTATTAAAGAGCTCAACTATGACATCAAACTTGCCGGTGAGAAGAGGTTGTTTGATATTAGCTCACTTGATGAATGGAGAACCCAAGCATATGAGAATGCCAAGCTTTTCAAAGAAAAAGTCAAACGCTGGCATGATAAGAGGATACAAAAGCGTGAGTTTAACGTAGGAGATTATGTGTTATTATTCAACTCTCGTTTAAGATTTTTTGCAGGAAAACTTCTCTCAAAATGGGAAGGTCCCTACGTTATCAAGCAGGTCTATCGTTTTGGTACGATAAAAATCAACAACTTCGAAGGCACAAATCCGAGGGTGGTAAACGGTCAAAGAATTAAACATTATATTTTAGGTAATCCTATCAATGTTGAAACTAACATTATTGAAACCATAACCCCTAAGGAATACATAAGAGACACTTTCCAGAATGTTCCAGACTTCGAAAAGGCATAGGTACATCGTACGGTAAGTAAACCGGCTCCAAAACAACTCTAATGGCAATTTTTATCAATTTTGGATTATTTACGAATTTTAGGAAGAAAGAAGTAGTCCGAAAGGGACACGAGGCTCCCACGAGAGAGGAGCCCCCCCCCCCCCCGTAGGGCCCGCCCCCTGTCTCGTGGGCACCTCGTGTGCCTCCCGGACTTCGTTTTCTTGTATGTTTCATATTTTGGTCGGTAAAAATTCATTATATATATTCTCGAAGGTTTTGACCACCGTATCACGCAAATATCTTCTGTTTTCGTTTCGAGTTGTTCATGTTGCAGAATAAAGCAAGATGTCTTCTCAAGAATCAGTTGGGGAGAGCCGGATGTCTCACCCAACGCTAGGTCCAGGAGCGAATAACGATGCCTATCACTTCGGACCATTAACAGAGGATGAGATGGAGGCTGATTTGAAAAGGATAGATGCCATGGAGGAAGATCAAGAAGTTACCTCTCGTCTCCAAGCAGAATTCACTATAGGGGAACTACCTAGCCTGGCTGTCCCTGCTTCGGTCATCCCTTTCAACTCTAGATTTCTTTCTTATGAAAATATGAAAAAGAGTTTTACATGTTCTCCAGAAGCTATGCAGCATCCTTGGGTAAAAGGAGCTTTGGCCGTTACGGGCAAGCTCCTAAAGAAATTATGGACCTCAAACAACAAGTCAATAAGCTGGAGGAGGAGAACCGTATCTTGAAGGGCATCATCGCCAAGAAGATCATAACACCAACCGTGAAGAAGGAGAAATAATCACATGGGTATGGGCACTCCCCTTGGCAACTGCCAAGCTTGGGGGAGGTGCCCCGGTATCGTATCACCATCACACTCCTATCTTTACCGCTTTATTTAGTTCAATTCTTTAGTGGTATCTTGATCTAGTAGATTGACGTTTTGATATCAAGTAGTTTTGAGTTTTGCATTGTGATCTCTTTATGTAAGTGAGTCCGTGTGCTATCTATAATAAAGATTAGTGTTGAGTCAAGGGCTTTGCTATGTTGCTATGATCTTGTGAAAGTAGAAAGAACAAAAGGAGTTTATATTGACCTTATGGATAGTGATAACTTCACACATAGCAAGTATGAGGCATAAAAATTGTTGAGAGTTGATGAACGTAGCCTTGGTCATCGTTGCAATTAATAGGAAGTGATAAGGAAAGAGGGGTTCACATATAGATATATTATCTTGGACATCTTTTATGATTGTGAAGCACTCATTAAGTATGACATGATAAAGGAGTTGATGTTGGACAAGGCAGACAACGTAATGGTTTATGTTTTCTGACATCTCAGTTAAAGTATATTGTCATTGACCTTCCAAACATGTTGAGCTTGCCTTTCCCCCTCTTGCTAGCCAAATTCCTTGCACCAAGTAGAGATACTACTTGTGCTTCCAAATATCCTCAAACCTAGTTTTGCCATGAGAGTCCACTATACCTACCTATGGATTGAGTAAGATCCTTCAAGTAAGTTGCCATCGGTGCAAGCAATAAAAATTTCTCTCTAAATATGTATGACTTATTAGTGCAGAGAAAATAAGCTTTGTACGAACTTGTTGTGGAATTAATAAAAGTGACGGATTGCATAATAAAGGTCCACATATAAGGGGCAATATAAAGTGGCGTTCTTTTGCATTACGATTCCGTGCATCAACCCTAAACGCGCATGACAACCTCTGCTTCCCTCTGTGAAGGGCCTATCTTTTACTTTATGTTTTTACTTTTTGCTTGAGTCAAGGTGATCTTCACCTTTCCCATTTTCATTTTATCCTTTGGCAAGCTCCTCGTGTTTGAAAGATCATGATACATATATCCAATTGGATGTAAGTTGGCATAGGCTATTATTGTTGACATCACCTAAAGGTGAATACATCGGGAGGCAACACAATAAGCCCCTATATTTCTTAGTGTCCGGCTGAAACTCTATAACCACAAGTATTGCGTGAGTGTTAGCAATGATGGGAGACTACGAGATAGTTGAGTGTGTGAGCTTGTTGAAAAGTTTTATTGTTTACTCTTTCTAATGTTACGATAAATTGCAATTGCTTCAATGACTGAGATTATAGTTTGTTAGTTCCCAATGAAGTTTATGAACCATACTTGACATTGTGAATTGCTTATTACTTGAGCATAGAAAATCATATGACAAAATCTATATATGTTGCTGTTATTAGAATGACCATGATGCCCTCATGTCCTTATTTTATTTTTATCGACACCTCTATCTCTAAACATGCGGACATATTTTTCGATTTCGGCTTCCGCTTGAGGACAAGCGAGGTCTAAGCTTGGGGGAGTTGATACGTCCATTTTGCATCATGCTTTTATATCAATATTTATTGCATTATGGGCTATTATTACACATTAAATCTGAATACTTATGGCTATTCTCTCTTATTTTACAAGGTTTACCATGAAGAGGGGGAATGCCGGCAGCTGGAATTTTGGCTGGAAAAGGAGCAAACATTGGAAACCTATTCTGGACAACTCCAAAAGTCCTGAAACTCCATGAAACAACTTTTTGTATTTATTAAGAATTTATGAGCGAAAGAAATATGCCAGGGGGCCCACACCATGTCCAGGAAACAGGGGGCGCACCCCCCCCCTTTAGGGCGCGGCCCCCTATCTCCTGGGCCCTTGGTGGGCCTCCGACGTCCATCTTCTGCTATATCATCACTCTTTCGCTGGAAAAAATCGTGGGCAAGCTTACGGGACGAAACTCCGCCGCCACGAGGCGGAACCTTGACGGAATCAATCTAGGGCTCTGGCGGAGCTGTTCTGTCGGGGACACTTCCCTCCGGGAGGGGTAAATCATCACCAACATCATCACGAACGATCCGCTCATCGGGAGGGAGTCAATCTCCATCAACATCTTCACCAGCACCATCTCCTCTCAAAACCCTAGTTCATCTCTTGTATCCAATCTTGTATCAAAACCACAAATTGGTACCTGTGGGTTGCTAGTAGTGTTGATTACTCCTTGTAGTTGATACTAATTGGTTTACTTGGTGGAAGATCATATGTTCAGATCCTTTATGCATATTATTACTCCTCTGATTATGAACATGAATATGCTTTGTGAGTAGTTACATTTGTTCCTGAGGACATGGGTGAAGTCTTGCTATAAGTAGTCATGTGAATTTGGTATTCGTTCGATATTTTGATGAGATGTATGTTGTCTTTCCTCTAGTGGTGTTATGTGAACGTCGACTACATGACACTTCACCATTATTTGGGTCTAGAGGAAGGCATAGGGAAGTAATAAGTAGATGATGGGTTGCTAGAGTGACAGAAGCTTAAACCCTAGTTTATGCGTTGCTTCGTTAGGGGTTGATATGGACCCATATGTTTAATGTTGTGGTTAGGTTTACCTTAATACTCCTTTTTGTAGTTGTGGATGCTTGCAATAGGGGTTAATCATAAGTGGGATGCTTGTCCAAGTTAGGGCAGTAACCAAGTGTCGGTCCACCCAAATATCAAATTATCAAAGTACCGAACGGGAATCCTATGAACATGATGAAAACTAGCTTGACGATAATTCCCAATGTGTCCTTGGGAGCTCCTTTCTCATTATTAGAATTTGTACAGGCTTATCCTTTGCTACATAAAGGATTGAGCCACCTTGCTGAACTTTATTTACTTTATTTACTTTTTGCTCGTTACTATTTATCTTATCACAAAACTATCTATCACCTACTATTTCAGTGCTTGCAGAGAAAACCTTACTGAAAACCGCTTATCATTTCCTTCTGCTCCTCGTTGGGTTCGACACTCTTACTTGTCGAAAGGACTAGGATAGATCCCCTACACTTGTGGGTCATCATCGTACCGCAAAACGGAGGAAACGGGCTTGTGTTTGAGCGCTACGGTCGAAACAGGGGTCCTGTTCATCGGGAGGGGTGTGGCGTACCGCAAAACGGGATCCACGGGATACTGTTCATCTCCACCATCGACGTCCTCCAGCCTCCACAGGCTACTGTTCATCCACCATTGACCTCCTCCAGCCTCCACCTGTGACTATTCATCCACGGGCTCCTGTTCATCCAGCCTCCACCATGCGCTACTCCACGGACTATTATTCAACCACCTCTCTCCACGGGCTCCTGTTCAACCACCCCTCCACGGGCTACTGTTCTTCCACCCCTCCAGTGTCTACTATTCATCCATCCCTCCACGGGTTCGTCTTGTTCATCCAGCCCTCCACGGGGTCATGTTCATCCAGCCCCAACCGGCTCGATCGATTGGGGTCCAGTTCATCACCTCGCTCAGGTTCAGTTAGAGCCCAACGCCTCGCACACATGCGCGTGCGTGTACGAGAGAAACGTGCATCGCTCGGCCCCCGACCACCCACCATAACCGGGAACACCTCGATATTTTCCTCGCCCTCGCTTCTACCATGGTTTTTTCCGTCATGGACGGCCCAAAGAATGTCATGCAGCTGCGTCTCCGGCCCGCCCAGGATGAAAAGCCCATTTTCTGTCATGATTTTTTGTCATAGAAGTAGGAGCCCACCACATCTATGATGATACTGGGTTTTATCACAATTATCATCATAGAAGTGTCATAAGTATGACAGAAAAAAATTTCGTTCGGCCCAAAATGTCACGAATGTGTCATTTTTTGTAGTGATACACGTTGGACCAGACACGGTGAAAAGGAGGTCATGGATGAAGATACCCAGAGCTGCGAGATGCCAAACCCCGATCAATGTAACATGGATGTTGAATCTAACATCGGGGTAGAGGCGCCAAGCTACCAATGGAACACCGGAAAGCCGAAACGCCCACTAGAAAACCAAGACATCGATGAAGATGACAACGATCTTGATATGCCAAATTTTGCTGCTATGATTGCAGATTTCGAGGGCCCAGAAAAGGATATGATTGTGTACAATGATCTACCAACCATTGATGCAGACTCCAAGAAAGAATTGTATCCATGTTGCAAAAAGTAATATTCTAGGTTGAGTGCCACCCTAGCGCTTCTTAGATTTAAAGCAGCAAACGGTCTATCAAATAAGGGCTTCACAAAGATGTTAGGTCTTTTCAAAGAAATTCTTTCGGAAGATAATGTGCTCCCTAGAAGCACGAATGAAGCGAAGAAAATTGTTTCCCATTGGAACTTGAAGTACAGAAGATACACACTTGTGTGAATGATTGTATATTGTACCGTGGTGAGTACAAAGATTTGTGTGCATGTCCCGAATGCAAGCATGCATGATACAAGCGCAGGAGAGCAAAGGACAAGTATAAATTGGACGACAAGATCAAGACAGGAATCCCGGTCAAGGTTGTTTGGTACTTGCCTTTAATTCCAAGGTTGAGGCGATTGTTTGCAAACCCTAGAGAGGCACAGAGGTTGCGGTGGCATCATGATCAGCGAATTGCAGATAAGTAATAGGCACCCAAAAGATAGGGCTCAGTGGGAATTAATTGACAACAAGTTTGAAGACTTTGCCAAGGATCCTAGAAGTATAAGGCTCGGGGAGTGTACTGACAGGATGAATCCTTTTAGCAATATGAGCACTAGTCACAGCACATGGTCGGTGCTTCTGTGCATATATAACCTAGCTCCTTGGTTGTGTATGAAGAAAAAATACATTATGATGTCAATGATTATCCAAGGCCCGAAGCAACCTGGAAATGACATCGACATTTACTTTCAACTACTAGTAGAAGAGTTGCTGACAGTAAGGATAGATGCACCTGCTGTAAAATGTTATGATGCTTACAAAAAGGAGATTTTCGATCTACATGTGATGCTGGTGCACACCATTCAAGATATGCTGGCATTAGGCAACACATCGGAGCAGAAAACAAAGGGAGATGTAGGGTGTGTCACATGCATGGATAGGACAACTAGCAGAAGACATCCCAACTTGTGCAAAACCGTGTATTTGCGTCATCATAGTTGCTTACGAGAAAATCACCCATACCAAAAGATGAAAGCTGAATTTGATGGTACAGCAGAGGTAGAAGTGGGCCCAAGACCCTATGATGGGGAGGTGGTCCACAACATGGCTAAAAAAATTAATGTTGTGCTTGGCAAGAATCATGCTTTGACGGTGAAAAAAGCATCCAAGGGTCAAGTGTTTAAGAAGAAATTGGTGTTCTGGAAATTACCTTACTAGGAGATTCTACGTGTACGTCACTACATCGATGTCATGCACATAGAGAAGAATGTATGTGAAAGCATCCTTGGTACTCTGCTCAAGATTAAAGGTAAAAGAAAGGATGGTGAGGGTTCACAGCTCGATATGCTTGCTGATCAATCAAAAGGCAAGAGTGAAGCAGAAGATGATGACAAATTCATCAAAGCTCGCCAGAGTTACAATTTTAGTACAAAAGAAGCAACACAATTATTCACCTATTTGTTGTCAGTTAAGACACCCTCTTCCTACTCCGCAAACATCAGAAGTCTCATGGATGTGATCTCAGGTAAATGAAGTTGGGACACATGAAGTCACATGATTTCCATGTAATGTTGACATAAATCCTCCCGGTGGCCATCAGGAATCTGTTGGACAAAGATATAAGGAACACACTCATTGAGCTCTGTGATTTCTTCAACCAACTATGGTAGAAAGTTGTAGATCCTGAAGAGCTGGATCATATGCAACATGATATTGCAAGAATATTTTGCAACCTAGAGATGTTTTTCCCATCGTCATTCTTTGATGTCATGGTCCATCTCACTGTGCACCTTGTCGATGAGATAAAGTATTGTGGTCCTGTGTTTCTTCGCAACATGTATCCCTTTGAGCGATTCATGGGAATACTGAAGCGCTTTTGTCGGAACCGAAACCATCCGGAGGCAAGCATCCTACAAGGTTATACCGTAGAGGAGGTGGTTGAGTTTTGCACTGAATACATGAAACAACGACCCATAGGTTTGCCCCTCTCTCGCCATGAGGGAAGGCTGAAAGGTAAGCCGATCCTTGCTGGAACGCAAATGGTTGCACCCAGAGAATTGGCAGAGAAAGCCTATTTGACGGTACTGCTTAACAGCCCAGTTCTCAGCGCTTATGCCGAAGAACACTTTGCGGAGATACGCCAAAGCTTCTTACCAATGGTTCCTTCATCAGATGTGGAGATGAAGGAGCACACTAAGAACTACGCCGAATGGCTGAAGAAGCATTTGGCACAAGGATCCATCAATGACATTGCTGCATGGTTGGCACAAAATCCATCACCTACGGTGTTGACGTACCAAACATATGACATAAATGGATACACGTTCTACACTGATGAACATGATGAGAAGACCTCATATCAGAACAGCTCTGTTTGAATAGAATGCATGACTGCAGATGAAGCTTCTAAAACGGTATACTACGGAAACATCAAAGAGATTTGGGAGCTTGACTATGTGAAAGTTAAGGTGGCATTATTCAGGTGCTCATGGATGCCTTTTGGTCAAGTAAGGGTTGATGATTACAGGAAGACCTGTGTTAACAGGACAACGATGGCATATCACATGGACCCGTTCATTCTTGCCAGTGATGCTACACAGATTTTCTTTGTGGAAGACCCTTTGCATAAGAACTACCATGTAGTGATGCATGGGAAGAGGAGGGTACTGGGTATCGACGATGTTGCCGATGAGGACGAGTACGATAAATTTGATGAGTTGCCAGCCAAGGGATCACGCAACCCTGTAACAGAGAAGCGTAAAATCATCAGAAAACCCAAGTTCATTCGGGGTCAACGTAATGATCCCAATTCCCCCATGTACATGGGAATTAAGTTGTAATACTAGTCTTTATGCCTACCCTGCAACTTAATTCGTTCAATTTAGAATTGTCGTGTGTACTAAATTTGTGAGTTATGCTTGGTTTTCTATTGATGTAAGAACCGTTAATATGTTAACCTTGATATGCTGTCAGCTCAGGCAATGAATATGAACTATTTTTTGCTATTATTATTATATCATAGAGGTATACATTAAATTGATCTCACTACAGTATGCGTGAACAAAAATATGTATGCAATCTGGTTTGCGAATAGCACACGGTTCGTTGATGAAAGCTATGTGCTGACAAAACCCCGCCCATGATCTGAGTCGTGCATTCTGATTGGCCAGAATCCAAACCCCACAGATCGTACGTCTACACCGTTGGATGCTCCTAGATCGAACAACGATCCTAATCCCTTTCGACAGCACATGAAGTTCTGATTGTGAGTTTATTTTTATGCACAAAATGCATGTTAAACTCCAAAAAATGTCTTAAATATAGCTAATGATACCCGAAATGCACCAGAAAATAAAACCCATGGTATAATGGTGATTGCGTACCGTGGAAATATTTATGAGGTCATGAGTTTGAATTGACACATCTCCTTTGGGAAACCATGATCCTTCATGTGAGATGCTCTGGTTTGGAAGGAGCGATCGTCAAAACTTGTGCCAAACTATACCAATTTTTTTCCATGGGGTCATGATAGCACACCGCGGGCACACATCAATTTTGATGATGTCCAGACTCCATCTGAATTTCCTGTAATTAAAATACCAACTAGGCCTACGCCAGTGGTCACACCTCATGGCCGAAATGTTTGAAACTTCTCCCCGCTTCTCGAGAAAGTGGATGAAAACTCGCAAAGCGACGCACAAATGATTTGTACACCTTCTTTGCTAGGCTGGTCGTAATGGGATATCATAGCTAGTATCATGCCAACTAGGAAATTTTGATGGGTTGTCATAGAATTATATGAAGAAAGAGAGGTTTAAGTATCATATCATGAAACCATGTCATAATAAATGCTATGCTACTATGTGTCATGCATGATACTAGTATATGATCGATACTAGCTAGCTACCTCTGTAAGGCGCGCATATTATCATAAGTTAGACTACCCATAGTGGGAGTAACATAGGTAGTAACATCACACATATCTAGATAAACTAGATGATGTGGCAAGCAATAATGAAGAAAGAGAGGCATGTGGTAACATAGCTAGTTACTAATAGTATGTGTAACATCACACATATCAAGGCAAGATGAGTCTCTAGCTTAATAAATGAAGTGTTGCATGTTACCACACATATGTTGCTCCCCACTATAGTGGTAGTAACATAGAGTAGTAACATGAGCATGTTACTACTCTATGTTACTACCCATTGTGGCTAGTCTTAGTATCTTAGGTTGCCTTATTAATTGCCATGCATGACACAAAGTAGTACAACATTTAATATGTGATACAGTATATCATGATATGATACCCGGCCCACACCCTCTCTTTCCTCATTAACTGTGTGCCACATCATCCAAAAAGTCTAGTTGGCATGCATATGATACCGCTTCATACTCCCATTACGACCAACCTTAGGTTGGACATAGTGGGGGTATCATAGCCTGTATCATCATGCACTTGAGAATAGCAAATATGAAGATGTGTGGCAAAGAAGCAGTAACATAGATACTGTAACATATATAATATAAATGCTATACTACTTTGTGTCATGCACATGGCCATAAATACGGTCATCTATGGTATATATATACTAGCTCTATGATACTATATATATGCACTATATGAAGGTACGTAGTATCATACACTAGTATCATATGCATGATACTATAGTATATATGATACTTCCCTACTATACAAAGGCTGACCATAGTGGTCGTATATATCATAGCCGATGATACCATGCACTCAGAAAAATAGCAAGCATGCTGATGTGGCAAAGAATTAAATATAGTGAGGGTTAGACCGTTAGAGTAACATATAGGTAGACACCATATCATGTTCAATGCGATGCTAATTTGTGTCATGCATGGCAATAAATATGATCCATGATACTATATATACTCTATGTATTATATATATATATATATATATATATATATGTGTGTGTGTGTGTGTGTGTGTTAGTGTGTGCATGATATAGTATATGACACTCTCCACTATGAGTATCCTAATTAAGTATAGCCTAACTAAAACACCCACATGTAGTCGTAGTAGGGTTTTTGACTTTATATGCACTAAAATGCAAGGTAAGTGCAAAGAATGACTTAAACATAGCAGACGACCTAATGCGCCGGAAAATCAAACCAAGGGTATATCCGTGATTGTTTACCATGATTTTGTTTCGAGGCGGAATGATATAGAGTAACTGATGATTTGTAGTCGAAGTGTCGCATCTCCTTTTGGAAACTATGATCCTTCTTGTGAGATGCTCCGGTATGGAAGGTGCGAGCACCAAAACTTGTGCCAAACTTTACCAAATTTTTTCCATGCGATCGTGAGGGCACGCCATAGTGGCGCAATGATTTTCGTTATTTTCGGGACTCTATGCATTTCCTGAAATTAAAATACCGATGTCTACTATGCAACCTTCTTCTTGTAAATGTTGTTGGGCCTCCAAGTGCAGAGGTTTGTAGGACATTAGCAAATTTCCCTCAAGTGGATGACCTAAGGTTTATCAATCTGTGGGAGGCATAGGATGAAGATGGTCTCTCTCAAACAACCCTACAACCAAATAACAAAGAGTCTCTTGTGTCCCCAACACACCCAATACAATGGTAAATTGTATAGGTGCAGTAGTTCGGCAAAGAGATGGTGATACAAGTGCAATATGGATGGTAGATATAAGTTTTTGTAATCTGAAATTATAAAAACAGCAAGGTAGCAAGCAATAAAGTGAGTGTAACGGTATTGCAGTGCTCCGAAACAAGGCCTAGGGTTCATACTTTCACTAGTGCAAGTTCTCTCAACAAGTATAACATAATTAGATCGTATAACAATCCCTCAACATGCAACAAAGAGTCACTCCAAAGTCACTAATAGCGGAGAACAAACGAAGAGATTATTGTAGGGTACGAAACCACCTCAAAGTTATTCTTTCCTATCAATCCATTGGGCTATTCCTATAAGTGTCACAAACATAACTAGAGTTCGTAGTAAAATAACACCTTAAGACACAAATCAACCAAAACCCTCATGTCACCTAAATACTCCAATGTCACCTCAAGTATCTGTGGGTATGATTATATGATATGCATCACACAATCTCAGATTCATCTATTCAACCAACACAAAGAACTTCAAAGAGTGCCCCAAAATTTCTACCGGAGAGTCAAGACGAAAATGTGTGCCAACCCCTATGCATAAGTTCACAAGGTCACAGAACCCGCAAGTTGATCACCAAAACATACATCAAGTAGATACGTGAATATCCCATTGTCACCACAATAAGCACATGCAAGACATACATCAAGTATTCTCAAATCCTTAAAGACTCAATCCGATAAGATAACTTCAAAGCGAAAACTCAATCCATTACTAGAAAGTAGAGGGGGATAAACATCATAAGATCCAACTATAATAGCAAAGCTCATGGTACATCAAGATCATGCCAAGTCAAGAACACGAGAGAGAGAGAGAGAGATCAAACACATAGCTACCGGTACATACCCTCAGCCCCGAGGGTGAACTACTCCCTCCTCGTCATGGAGAGCACCAAGATGATGAAGATGGCCACCGATGATGATTCCCCCCTCCGGCAGGGTGCCGGGAATAGGGGACCGATTGGTTTTGGTTGGCTACAAAGGCTTGCGGCGGCGGAATTCCCAATCTAGGTTTCTTTCTTGAAGTTTGGGGATTTATAGGAGGGTTTGGCATCGGGAACAAGTTAGCGGGACCCATGGAGAGTCCACGAGGCACAGGGGCGCGCCCTAGGGGGGTGGGTGCGTTCTCCACCCTCATGGGCCCCACGGTCCTCCTCTTCGGTAACTCTTTGTTCCAGCGCATTCCAAGACCTTTTATTTCTGCACAAAAACAACACCACAGTAGTTCTGCTGAAAACAGCATCAGTTCGGGTTAGTTCTAACCAAATCATACCAAAAGCATGTAAAAATATTATAAAATGGCATGAATACATCAAAAATTATAGATACGTTGGAGACATATCAGCATCCCCAAGCTTAATTCCTGCTCGTCCTTGAGTAGGTAAATGATGAAAACAGAATTTTTGATGAGGAATGCTACTTAACATATTTATCAATGTAATCTTCTTTATTGTGGAAAGAATATTCAGATCCATAAGATTCAAAACAAAAGTTTAATACTGACATAAAAACAATAATACTTCAAGCATACTAACGAAGCAATCATGTCTTCTCAAAATAACATGGCCAAAGAAAGCTATCCCTACAAAATCATATAGTCTGGCTATGCTCTATCTTCATCACACAAAATATTTAATCGTGCACAACCCCGATGATGAGCCAAGCAATTGTTTCATAATTTTGATGTTCACAAACTTTTTCAATCTTCACGCAATACATGAGCGTGAGCCATGGATATAACACTATAGGTGGAATAGAATGGTGGTTGTGGAGAAGACAAAAAGGAGAAGATAGTCTCACATCAACTAGGCGTATCAACGGGATATGGTGATGCCCATCAATAGATATCAATGTGAGTGAGTAGCGATTGCCATGCAACGGATGCTCTAGAGCTATAAGTGTATCAAAGCTCAGAAAGAAACTAAGTGAGTGTGCATCCAACTCGCTTGTTCATGAAGACCTAGGGCATTTTGAGGAAGCCCATCATTGGAATATACAAGCCAAGTTCTATAATGAAAAATTCGCACTATTAAATGAAGGTGACAACATAGGAGATTCTTTATCATGAAGATCATGGTGCTACTTTGAAGCACAAGTGTGGTAACAGGATAGTAGTATTTCCCCTTCTCTCTTTTTCTCTCATTTTTTTGTTTTTTTGGGGGCCTTCTACTTTTTTTGACCTCTCTTTTTTTTCGCCCGGAGTCTCATCCCGACTGGTGGGGGAATCATTGTCTCCATCATCCTTTGCTCACTAGGCCAATGCTCTAATAATGATAATCATCACACTTTTATTTACTTACAACTCAAGAATTACAACTCGATACTTAGAACAAAATATGACTCTATATGAATGCCTCCGGCGGTGTACCGGGATGTGAAATGAATCTAGAGTGACATGTATGAAAAAATTATGAAAAGTGGCTTTGCTACAAATACAATGTCAACTACATGATCATGCAAAGCAATATGACAATGATGGAGTGTATCATAATAAACGGAAAGTTGCATGGCAATATATCTCGGAATGGCTATGGAAATGCCATAATAGGTAGGTATGGTGGCTGTTTTGAGGAAGGTATATGGTGGGTGTATGGTACTGGCGAAAGTTGCGCGGTACTAGAGAGGCTAGCAATGGTGGAAGGGTGAGAGTGCGTATAATCCATGGACTCAACATTAGTCATAAAGAACTCACATACTTATTGCAAAAATCTATGAGTTATCAAAACTAAGTACTACGCATGCTCCTAGGGGGATAGATTGGTAGGAAAAGACCATCGCTCGTCCCTAACCGCCACTCATAAGGAAGACAATCAATAAATAAATCATGCTCCAATTTCATCACATAACGGTTCACCATACGTGCATGCTATGGGAATCACAAACTTTAACACAAGTATCTCTCAAATACACAACTACTCACTAGCATGACTCTAATATCACCATCCTCATATCTCAAAACAATCATAAGGAATCAAACTTCTCATAGTATTCAATGCACTTTATATGAAAGTTTTTATTATATCCCTCTTGGATGCCCATCATATTAGGACTAAATTCATAACCAATGAAAATTACCATGTTGTTTAAGACTCTCAAAATAATATAAGTGAAGCATGAGAGTTCATCTATTTCTTCAAAATAAAACCACCGTCGTGCTCTAAAAAGATACAAGTGAAGCACTAGAGCAAACAACAAACTACTCCAAAAGATATAACTGAAGATCAATGAGTAGTTGAATAATTATGCAACTATGTGAAGACTCTCTAACATTTAAGAATTTAAGATCTTATGTACTTTATTCAAACATAAAGCAAAACAAAATAAAATAAAATGACGCTCCAAGCAAAACACATATCATGTGGTGAATAAAAATATAGCTCCAAGTACATTACTGAACGTCTGAACCTGCAAGTTGATCACCAAAACATACATCAAGTAGACCACGTGAATATCCCATTGTCACCATAGATAAGCACATGCAAGACATACATCAAGTGTTCTCAAATCCTTAAAGACTCAATCCGATAAGATAACTTCAAAGGGAAAACTCAATCCATTACAAGAAAGTAGAGGGGGAGAAACAACATAAGATCCAACTATAATAGCAAAGCTCGCGGTACATCAAGATCGTGCCAAGTCAAGAACATAAGAGAGAGAGAGAGAGAGAGAGAGAGAGAGAGAGATCAAACACATAGCATCAAGAAAACAAGAGATAGAGAGAGAGAGAGAGATCAAACACATAGCTACTGGTACATACCCTCAGCCCCGAGGGTGAAGTACTCCCTCCTCGTCATGGAGAGCATCGGGATGATAAAGATGGCCACCGGTGATGATTCCTCCCTCCGGTAGGGTGCCGGAACAGGGTCCCGATTGGTTTTTTGTGGCTACAGAGGCTTGCGGCGACGGAACTCCTGATCTAGGTTTCTTTCTGGAAGTTTGGGGATTCATAAGAGGGTTTGGTGTCGGGAACAAGTCAGGGGGACCCACAGAGAGTCCACGAGGCACAGGGGCGCGCCCTCCACCCTTGTGGGCCCCACGGACCTCCTCTCCAGTAACTCTTTGTTCCAGTATTTTTTATAATTTCCAGAAAAAATCTCGGTTGATTTTCAGCGCATTTCGAGAACTTTTATTTCTGCACAAAAACAACACCACGGTAGTTCTGCTGAAAACAGCGTCAGTCCGGGTTAGTTCTAACCAAATCATACCAAAAGCATGTAAAAATATTATAAATATGGCATGAATACATCAAAAATTATAGATACGCTGGAGACGTATCAAATACCAACAAGGCCTACGCCTCTAGTCGCCCGCTGCGGCCGAACTGTTTGAAGTTTTTTCCCGTTTCTCGCACAATGAATGAAAAAACTCGCAAAGTGACACCCAAATGATCTTGCGCTAACAGGCACGTGTATTTACGACTATATATATAGAAATTAAACGAGATCTCTTTTCTTTTTGCATATTCAAAGTTTGAGATTGCTAGCGAGGCCTGCCGCCTGGTAAAATGTACTAGAAAATCGAAACATAGGGTACAATCATGATATCTTACCATGGGAAAAAATTGGAGGCAAAACGATGAACTCATGTTTTCATTCAAACAAAAAAATGTTGTTAGTTAATGTAAATGTTTTCAAATAGCACACAGTTCACTCACGAAAGCCGTGTGTCCACTAAACCGTGGCCGATGTGCCCCCTACCACGCGTGTGATCTGAGTCGTGCGTTTGGATTGGCCAGAACCCAAACCCCACGGATTGTACGTCTGCACCGTTGGATGCTCCCAGATCGAACGGCGATCCTTATCCCTTTCGATAGCAGATGCAGTTCCAGTTGTGATTTTTTTATGCGGTTCCTCCTCCTCCTCCGACTCCTTCTCCACCCAGGTACACTGTTAGTTAATATAAATGTTTTCAAATAGCACACGTTTCACTCACGAAAGCCGTGTGCCTACCAAACCGTGGCCGATGCCCCCCCCCCTTTGTTGCGCGCGCGATCTGAGTCGTGCGTTTTGATATGCCAGAACCCAAATCCCACGGATCATACGTCTGCACTGTTGGATGCTCCCAGATCGAACGGCAATCCTCATCCCTTTCCATAGGAAATGCAGTCCGCCTAGGAATTGATTTATATCCCAAAATGCATGGTAAATGCAAAAAATGTCTGACATATAGCACACGAGACCCGAAATGCACCAGCAAATCAAATCCGTGGTATAATGGTGATTGCTTAACGTGGGAAAAATTTAGAGGCGAAACGATGAACTCACGTCTTCATTTCAAAATTAGTACGTCTTCATTTCAAACAAAAATTTTCTCTTTGTGCACACGAGCGCTTAGAGGCGGCAACCATTTGCAAAGACCTTTCTGCGCGATGACCGGGGATATTTTCCACCCTTTTCACCTAGGCTGCCAACCCCTCCCCCCCACGGCATGCACGTGTTTCACTCAACCAGTCCACCCAATCTCCATCGCCAGCTCCCCCTCCCCTAGATCCACAGCAGAACCCTCTTTGGTGCCGGCGTGCTCACCCCGGCCGTTTGCTCGCTCTTCGGCGTCAAGCCTACCTCCACTGTCGTTCCCAACATGTGGCTGCCCGCGCCTTGCTGTCTCTGTTTGCACGCTAGCCACCCTCAAGCATATCGATGTTGTAACCCTCGCCTCTCCTATGGTCCCGCCGGGTTTGCATTAAGAAGCCTGTTAGTTACTGCTCTCCATCGCGGTGAGGCATATTTCCACGCAATCCCTCTTCCTATTTCGTTCCGTATTTTCCCAAATTGGCTGTAAAATAATGGAGAGTGTATATATGTTAATTATCTACCTTCCTAACTAGTACATATAAGTTGTATTTGTTCCAATAAGTTACTGTCGATTTACAGATCGCGGGCGCCCGAGTCACACAAACTTAACAAATTAGCCATACCTTTTCTAAATTATTGCATGACATGTTTATAAAGCTTGATACCAAGTTGTTAGTTTTATGCTTATCCTCCTTTCCTGAGTTTCGCATGTGTTCTATGTAGATGCCGAATAGCAGCGACAGCACTCATGCTTCAGGCGATGTATCTTCATCTGATTCCGACAACCCTAGGTCTTCAGAAGATGGTGAGGGATCAAGTAATCTTGAACGGGATAGAGCTGCAGCAATTACCCTTCCGGTCAGGACACGGAGGTACGCTCCAAGGAATTCCACACACCAGCCTAAAGGTGTATATGAAGTAACTGAGATCGATTTAAATTCTTGGGCTCAAACTAAACCAGATAAAGCATGCACGAGGTTCATGAGTGTGTGTGTGGATTTGTTGGCAGGGCGAGGCTCAACATAAATCTGCCAGGGTTTCGGAAGGCTGACACAGAAACACGACGACGGATAGTTCGGGAGATCATGGATCACTTCAACATTCTAGAGCAGTGGAGAATGCAGGTGGAACACGCTGCACTGAAGAGGGCTAGGGATGCTTGGAGAAACTGGAAGCGCGTGTTGTACAAGAAGCATTTGAGTGAAGGCAAGGACCCAATCCCTGCATACCCCCAAAATTACAAAGGCGGACTAGGCAGAATTCAAAATGGTCAGGGCAACTAAAGAGTTTACTGAGAAGAGTTTCAAACAATCATAACTTCAGAAGAAGATCACACACCCCCACTTTATGGGTGTGGTAGGATACTATGACATGAAAATGATATGGGGCCAGGAGGACAAAGAAGCAGTAGCGGCGGGTGGGGAACCGGCCTTTAGTGAAATCAGGGGCGAACGCGCCAGAGACTACTTGCGGGCACGTGCAATGAGGCGTGATGATGGAACTTATTACTTTAAAAACTCACATGATGAAGAACTATATCAAGTCATGGTAGAGGCTTCCAAGATCCCTGGAAGGTTCTACAGGAACTTAGGGCCATGTGACATTTTGTCCTTTGCTATGGAAACAAAAGAGCCCCCTGGTCGTGCAAGGGGTATAGGTGTTAATGTCCCGCAGAAGAGTGCTTTCACAGTCAGCAAAGAAGAGAGGCTCAACATGAAAAAAGCAAAGAGTGAAATGAAGAAGAATGAACTGTATGAATGGTTGAGGAAGGAAATGTATCCGTCTGTCCGAAAGGATCTTGAGCAGTCAATGATGATTGAACACTCTAACACTGATAGATAGCCAGCTGATGGGAGGGGAGGCGGGCAAGGAGGATGCTGCTTATTGTGCAACAACACATCACAAGAGTAATTGTGCATCAGCTGACCCCAATGACACTCAGACTGCAGCTGCTCGTGATGATGCTATATCTGATCTATCTGGAATGAAAGATAGACTGAAGGGCGTGCTTACACATTATGAAGATACATTAAAATGTGCAACAGCTTGGGTTTGCCTATCCTTCTTGGAAGAGAGCCTCTTGTTGTACAATGTGCCATTGAAGCTGGGCTATGTGAAGTGCTACGTGACTGAAGTAAAGCCTAGATTCAATGAATTTACCCTCAAGAATGCCCTAGGAGACTTTGATGAGCAAAGGACCTTGGGAGAAACACTATTACATCACATCCAGTGGCCACGAAAGGAAATAGAGTTCATCGATGAGATTCCTGAAGCCCTGCCAAGAGCAACCAATGTTGCCCCTCAACCAGTGACGCTCTCCTTGCCACAGCAGCTCTCACGTGCTTCCCCCAAAGAACCTAATAGTTATAATCTGACGGCTGATGCATCAACCTGTGATCAGCCGGCCCGACTTGGTGTATAGGCCATGTCATCCTCCGCCCCAAAGAAGCCAGTGGCAAGGCCTACAACTGCTGAAGACGCACCATGGGTTCAGATGCCGGCCGCTGAAGCTGCGGGGGGAGACCCAGCTGCAGCACATGCTCAGCAGACCAACCTGGTGGAACAGATTGCTAAGCAGTCTGATGCTTCAGAATCGCCTGCTAAGTAGCTTGTAGGACCAGAACCGACTGCTCATCAGTCCGTCGGTCCGCAGTCGCGTCATCATCATACCAATGTGTCAGCACTTCCTGCTCAGCAAACCAACGCGTTGGTACGGCCTCCTCAGCACACCGACAAGTTGGCACCACCTGCGCAGAAACCGGACTTAGCTTCAATGCATGGTCAATAGTCTGATGCCTCTCCTCCTACAGCCTAGCAGTCCGTCACAGCAGCACCGCCAGCTCAGCAGTTCGGCAAAGATAAACCGTCCATTAAGCAGTCTGTCGAAGCTTCACTGTCTGCTCGTCAGTCTACCTTGCAGCCAACCAAACGTTCTGCAATAAATGCTTCAAGTACCAAGAAGGAAGTGGCTAAAAAGCTACACCCGCGAAGAAGGGCGGCGGGAGAGTGAAGAGGAAAGAGAACGATTGCCTCTTGCTTAAAGCACTCATCGCTCGGAACCAAATTAACAGCAGGTTGTTCGAATCGGGGAGTAATATTATTTCTGACGACATGGATGATGAAGAAGTAGAATTGGTGCTTACTAAAAGTAAAGCAGGCGTACTTGAAGTACGCAATTACGTCCATGGCCAGCCATTTCTTATTGGCAAATACTTTGATGAGTGCAGCTCCAATTGCCGCAAGTTACATGAATATTGCATGGATCAAATGTCACCAAGTCATCATGGTTTTCTAGTCCACTTCAACAGAGATCATTTCCGACACGATGCTGGTTCATTCGTTGTGATTTTCGAGGAGTTATGTCTCTTCTTCAACTTCAACGAGCTCGATGTAACTCTTGTTAAATGCCTGATTTTGTAAGTACTTAACAAACTCTGATCAACTTCTCCATACCAGGCTGTAAATGATAAACAGCTAACTACATTGTATGCCTCTCAGGGGATTGAACGCACAGAGAAGAAAAAGGGAGAGTGTGTATTTCATAGATCCTGCATTAGCAAACGGCACAATATTACATGGTAAGGACGAACGGGACTGGGCCGTTAACACGGTCGTCTGTATCTTCAAAAACACGTCCCATGCAGAATCATTTCTCTGGCCATATCATGAAAGGTGAGACAAGTAAACAACCACGCATACAATGATTGTCTTTCAGATTTCGACATAATTCGTAAGTTCATGGCTTTCTTAATATGTAGGGGTCACTGGTATTGGTATTCATTGTTCCAAACAAGAACACAGTTTACTACATCGATTCTCTCAGGGAGTCAACAAACACTCAGGATCTGATGCATCTTCAGCAATTCATGGATAGGTATTGAATTCTATGATGTTGAAATTAATTTGCATTCATATCTGGTTCAATAATTGATGTTGTCAAAATTCATCTTCATTTGCAGTGGGCTCACATTGTGGAAAACTAAACCAGGGAACCTGTTCAAGAGGGAACTACCTCTGCAGCGTGAGATCGTTTCTCTGGAAACACACCAAAATCCATTATTTTCGGAAAATTTATCCAATAGTCTACAAATACCTTTTCTTACGCTAGTCAAATGTTCAAGCTTCTAAATAAACATCTTCCTATTTTGTCCAAAGAAAAAATAATACATCTAACAATGGTTAGGTTGTTCCTAACACGACAAATACATGACTAATTTTGTACAAAAAAAATTCAGTGTCCTCAGCAAGAAGCAGGGACCAACCTTTGTGGATACTATGTTTATAGACACATGATCTCCATCTGCAAATCGGTTGATAGTTGTGATGATCCTTGCGAATTAGTACCAGTAAGTCTATCTTAATTAATATCTTCTACTCCACTCATATGGCACATTCTGGTCTTAAAAATACTACAGCTCATCTTAGAACCGAGGACCCATGAACCGCTCCCGGCTGGCGAATAGCTAATGGTTCGGAAATTTATCAGCGACTTCTTCCTGAATCACTATATCAATCCCACTGGTGATAATGAAGATTTCAGCATGCCTTCTCCTGAAACATTGAGTAAGAGTTAGCCGCTAAACATATACACATGGAGCCATTGTTTTCCATCTGATGAGGTATTCGTATTTTGTACACTATGATTAATTATGTAATGCATATATGTGTGCACAAACCATTGGAATTTAGTTACCATATGTTCAATTGCAATTGTTGCAAAATCTAATTAATGTTCTTCATGTGGACACTATTTGTTAAATTGAATATTGTAGCGAATTTGCTTTCTGCGTGCCGATTCAAAATAGGATATTTTTGTTTATTTGTTCAATTGAATATTGTGGCCAATTTTCTTTATGCGTCCTGATTGAAAATGGGATATTTTTGTTTATTTGTTCAATTGAATATTGTGGCAAAATTGCTTTTTGCATGCCGATTCAAAATGGGATATATTGGTTTTAACCTGGCAATTGCTCCGCACACGGTTCAACTAAATCAGTGTGTGTGATCCACATCGGAAAGCATACGTCAATCGTAGCGGAACCATCGTTGATACACAGTAGATCGCAAATGATTTGCAGCGCTACTACGTGTGCGTAGGCTCTCCGGAACCGTTTGTGATATCAAGTTATCGCATGCGAGAACTCAGAGTAAACCATGCCCAATGTAAAATACAATCCGTGGGTGATACACAATAAATCACAAATGGTATGTGCTACGTCTTGAGCTTGCGTTGGTTTTCCTTGAAGAGGAAAGGGTGATGCAGCAATAGTAGCGTAAGTATTTCCCTCAGTTTTTGAGAACCAAGGTATCAATCCAGTGGGAGGCTCCTCAAAAGTCCCACGCACCTACACAAACAAACAAAGAACTCGCAACCAACGCAATAAAGGGGTTGTCAATCCCTTCACGACCCCTTGGGAAAGTGAGATCTGATAGAGATAGTATGATCAGATAAATATATTTTTGGTATTTTATGATATAGATTGGAAAAGTAAAGATGCAAATAAAAGTAGATTGAAAGCTTGTATGATAAAAGATAGACCCGGGGCCATAGGTTTCACTAGTGGCTTCTCTCAAGATAGCATAAGTATTATGGTGGGTGAACAAATTACTATCGAGCAATTGATAGAAAAGCGAATAATTATGAGATTATCTAGGCATGATCATGTATATAGGCATCACGTCGCGAGAAGTAGACCGACTCGTGCCTGCATCTACTACTATTACTCCACACATCGACCGCTATCCAGCATGCATCTAGAGTATTAAGTTCATAAGAACAAAGTAACGCATTACGAAAGACGACATGATGTAGAGGTATAAACTCATGCAATATGATATAAACCACATCTTTTTATCCTCGATGGCAACAATACAATACGTGCCTTGCTGCCTCTGCTGTCACTGGGAAAGGACACCGCAAGATTGAACCCAAAGCAAAGCACTTCTCCCATTGCAAGAAAGATCAATCTAGTAGGCCAAACCAAACTGATAATTTGAAGAGACTTGCAAAGATAACTCAATCATACATAAAAGAATTCAGAGGAGATTCAAATATTTCTCATATGCAAACTTGATCATAAACCCACAATTCATCGGATCTCGAAAAACACACCGCAAAAAGAGTTACATCGAATAGATCTCCAAGAAGATCAAGGAGAACATGATATTGAGATCCAAAAAGAGAGAAGAAGCCATCTAGCTAATAACTATGGATCCGATGGTCTATGGTAAACTACTCACAACTCATCGGAGGGGCTATGGTGTTGATGTAGAAGCCCTCCATGGTCGATTCCCCCTCCGATGGAGCACCGGCGAAGGCTCCAAGATGGGATCTCGCGGATACAGAAGGTTACAGCAATGGAAGTTGTTTTTCGTTGGCTCCCCTGATGTTTTCAGGGTACATGGGTATATATAGGAGGAAGAAGTAGGTCGGTGCTGCCCGAGGGGCCCACGAGATAGGGGGCGCGCCCTCCACCCTCGTGGCCGCCTCGACTGCTTCTTGGCTTGCACTTCAAGTCCTCTGGATCACGTTCATTCCAAAAATCACGCTCCCGTAGGTTTCATTCCATTTGGACTCCGTTTGATATTCCTTTTCTTCGAAATACTCAAATAGGCAAAAAAAAGCAATACGGGCTGGGCCTCCGGTTAGTAGGTTAGTCCAAAAAATGATATAAATGTGTAAAGTAAAGCCCATAAACATCCAAAACGGGTAATATAATAGCATGGAACAATCAAAAATTATAGATACGTTGGAGACGTATCAAGCATCCCCAAGCTTAATTCCTGCTCGTCCTCAAGTAGGTAAATGATAAAAACAGAATTTTTGATGTGGAATGCTACCTAGCATATTTCTCAATGTAATTTTCTTTATTGTGGCATGAATGTTCAGATCCAAATGATTCAAAATAAAAGTTCATATTGACATAAGAAATAGTAATACTTCAAGCATACTAATCAAAGGAATCATGTCTTCTCAAAATAACATGGCTAAAGAAAGTTCATCCCTACAAAAATCATATAGTTAGGCTATGCTTCATTTTCGTCACACAAAAATGCTCCCAAATTCTACACCCCCGATGACAAGCCAAGCAATTGTTTCGTACTTAAATAATACCAAACTTTTTCAACTTTCATGCAATACATGAGCGTGAGCCATGGATATAGCACTATGGGTGGAATAGAATATGATGATGGGGATTGTGTGGAGAAGACAAAAAAGAGAAAGTCTCACATTGACTAGGATAATCAACGGGCTATGGAGATGCCCATCAATTGATGTCAACATGAGGAGTAGGGATTGCCATGCAACGGATGCACTAGAGCTATAAATGTATGAAACCTCAACAAAAGAAACTAAGTGGGTGTGCATCCAACTTGCTTGCTCACGAAGACCTAGGGCATTTTGAGGAAGCCCATCGTAGGAATATACAATCCAAGTTCAATAATTAAAAATTCCCACTAGTATATGAAAGTGACAGCATATGAGACTCGCTATATGAAGAACATGGTGCTACTTTGAAGCACAAGTGTGGAAAAGAGATAGTAACATTGCCCCCTTTTTATTTATTTTCTTTTTTTCTTTCTTTTTTTCCCTTTTTTTGGGGCCTTCCTTTTTTTCTTTTAGCCTTTCTTTTTTTTCTCTTTTGTTTCTTTGGCCTTTCTTTTTTTTCTTTTTCTTTTTTTTGGGGGGACAATGCTCTAATAATGATGATCATCACACTTTTATTGATTTACAACTCATGAATTACAACTCAAAACTAGAACAAGATATGACTCTATATGAATGCCTCTGGCGGTGTACCGGGATGGGCAATGAAACAAGAGTGACATGTATGAAAAATTATGCAAAGTGGCCTTGCCACAAATACGATGTCAACTACATGAAAATGCAGTGGCAATATGAAAATAGTAATGTGTGTCATGATGATAAACGGAACATTGGAAAGTTGCATGGCAATATATCTCGGAATGGCTATGGAAATTTTATAATAGGTAGGTATGGTGGCTGCTTTGAGGAAGATATAAGGAGGTTTATCTGTGATAGAGCATATCGTATCACGGGGTTTGGATGCACCGTGAAAGTGCAACTATCCCTAGGTTGTTTTGGTAATTCATAACAACATATAGCTCATTGAGCTAATACTATTCCAAGATAAATATTTCAGGAAAGCTCAATGAATGGCATGGCATGGATGAGAAAACTGGACCCCTCAAAATGCTAAGGATAAAAGGATTGGCTCAAGCTTCAAGCTCAAGACTCTACATTTTATATTTTAGTGATCCAAGATCACATTGAGTCTATAGGAAAAGCCAAGACTATCAAGGAGGGATGAGGTGTTGCTTAATGAGGTTCTTACTTCATAGTGCTTAGTGATATGCTCCAAAACCCTCAACTGCTTTCCCACATCCACATATGACCTAAACCTAAAGTCCAACTCGGCCCCACCGATTCTTTCTATCCAGCGCCACTGAGTTCAGATGTCATAGCCACTGCCACAAAACCTAGGCAAATCGGTCTTACCGATAGGGATCTCGGTCTCACCGAGATGGGATTGTAATCTCTCTATTTCCCTTCGTAACATTTTGGTACCACCGAGATGAGCGATCGGTCCCACCAAGATTGCAATGTAAACTCTCTGTTTCCCTTTCGTAACATTTCGGTCCCACCGAAATGAGCGAACCGGTCCCACCGAGTTTACCTGACCAACTCTCTGGTTAGCTTATTACCAAAATCGGTCTCACCGAGTTTGTGTAATCGGTCTCACCGAGATTACGTTATGCCCTAACCCTAACCATATCGGTCCTACCGAGTTGCATGTCGGTCCCACCGAAAACCCTAACGGTCACTAGGTTTACTGAATCGGTCAGACCGAGTTTCTTGATTCGGTCCCACCGAGATTGGTAAATTGTGTGTAACGGTTAGATTTTGTGTGGAGGCTATATATACCCCTCCACCTCCTCTTCATTCGTGGAGAGAGCCATCAGAACAAACCTACACTTCCAACTTACCATTTCTGAGAGAGAACCACCTACTCATGTGTTGAGACCAAGATATTCCATTCCTACCATATGAATCTTGATCTCTAGCCTTCCCCAAGTTGCTTTCCACTCAAATCTTCTTTCCACCAAATCCAAATCCTGTGAGAGAGAGTTGAGTGTTGGGGAGACTATCATTTGAAGCACAAGAGCAAGGAGTTCATCATCAACACACCATTTGTTACTTCTTGGAGAGTGGTGTCTCCTAGATTGGCTAGGTGTCACTTGGGAGCCTCCGACAAGATTGTGGAGTTGAACCAAGGAGTTTGTAAGGGCAAGGAGATAGCCTACTTCATGAAGATCTACCGCTAGTGAGGCAAGTCCTTCGTGGGCGACAGCCATGGTGAGATAGACAAGGTTGCTTCTTCGTGGACCCTTCTTGGGTGGAGCCCTCCGTGGACTCGCGCGATCGTTACCCTTCGTGGGTTGAAGTCTCCATCAACGTGGATGTATGATAGCACCACCTATCAGAACCACGGCTCAAAAATCACCGTGTCTCCAAATTGCATTTGAATTCTCCAAACCCTTCCCTTTATATTCTTGCAAGTTGCATGCTTTATTTTCCGTTGCTCATATACTCTTTGCATGCTTGCTTGAATTGTGTTAAGATTGCTTGACTTGTGCTAAGTTTGCTAAAATCTGCCAAAGACTAAAATTGGGAAAAGGTTAAGTTTTTATTTGGTCAAGTAGTCTAATCACCCCCCCCCCCCTCTAGACATACTTCAAGATCCAAGTGGTATCAGAGCTATGGTTTCCATTTGCTTTAATTTCCATAGATTTTGGTGGTCATAGCCTTGGTTTCACAACTACCACCATAGAGGTCCTTACTTTGATGGTACTAATTTTGCTAGTTGGAAGCATAAGATGAAAATGCATATTCTCGGACATAACCCCGCCGTTTGGGCTATTGTGTGTATTGGCTTGCAAGGTGAATTCTTTGATGGGAGAGAACCGAACCATGAAGCTAGCGCAAACGAGTTGAAGATGTTGCAATAGAACGCTCAAGCTTGTGATATCCTCTTCAATGGATTGTGCCCCAAAGAATTCAACAAAATCAGCTGTCTTGAGAATGCAAAGGAAATGTGGGACACTTTGATTGATATGCACGAAGGTACCGACTCTGTCAAGGAATCCAAATTGGATGTGCTTTAAAGTCAACTTGACAAGTTCAAGATGAAGGATGGTGAAGGCGTCGCTGAAATGTACTCTAGGCTTGCTCTCATCACAAATGAGATCGCCGGCTTAGGAAGTGAAGAGATGACCGACAAATTGATCATCAAGAAGATCCTAAGAGCCTTGGATGGAAAATATGATACCATGTGCACATTGATCCAAATGATGCCCAATTACAAGAGTCTCAAGCCAACGGAGGTCATTGGAAGAATTGTTGCTCATGAGATGTCACTCAAGGATAAGGAGGATCTGCACAACAAGTCATGTGGTGCTTACAAAGCCTCATGTGAAGCTCCGACATCATCAAGTGAGAAACAAACCTTCAATGAAGAATTGAGCCTAATGGTGAAGAACTTCAACAAATTCTACAAGAGTAGAAGCAAGGAAAGAAGTTCCAAGTCAAGGTCCTACAATGACAAAAGATCTTCCAGTCGAGAGCGAAATTGCTACAACTGTGGAAGACCCGGACACTATTCCAATGAGTGTACGGCTCCCTACAAAAGAAGAGAAGAATCACCTAAGAGGAGAAGTAGAAGAGAAGAATCACCGCCAAGAGAGAGAAGGAGTAGAGATGATCGTTATGAACGAAGAACATCCCGGAGAAGCAAGGATTCGGAAAGGAAGGACAAGTCATCAAGGAGCTACACAAAACGAAGACATCAAGCTCATGTTGGTGAATGGGTATCCGGTTCCGACTCTGAACATCACTCCGAGAGAAGCTATCACTCCGACTCTGAACATACTCAAGATGAAGGTGTTGCCGGTCTAGCACTTGTGTCAACCAACTCCCACGACATATTTGATTCACCAAATGAAGGACTTGGAAGATGCTTCATGGCTAAAGGCCCAAAGGTAACACACCCCGAGTATGTTGATTTCAATAGTGATGAAGATGACTTGCTAGGTGATGATGATTTACTTATTGACAACTCTAGTGATGAATACTATGATGAAACGTCAATTAATCATGCTAATCAAGATAAAACGAATGACGATGATAAGGAGAAGATTGAGCTCCTAACTAAAGAACTAAACACTCTTAAGTTAGCTCATGAAACTATCTTAGGGGATCATCGAGAACTTTTAAGGACTCATGAGAAGTTACGCTTTGAAAAGCTCAACCTTGAGCAAGAGCAAGAGTTCTTAAAGGAAATCAATGATGATCTTCGCAAGAAAAGTTCTTCTTACATTGCCAAGCGTTTACTCTTATCTACTTACATGCCTCAAGTCAAGTCTAGTAACAAGAACAAGAAGGATTCTTCCTCTAGTAGTAACAATAATCATGCTAAATCCAATGTTGTTGCTTCTAGTAGTTCTCTTGATTCCACTAATGATTCTCTTAGCCAAGTTACACTTGAGCAAGAAAATAGTTTATTGAAGGGAATTATAGAGAAAGGTGTTTACAAGATCCTTGCCGGGAGTAAGCAATTCGAGGAAATTGTACGCAAGCAAGGAAGGCACCGGAAGAACCAAGGTGTTGGTTTTGAACGAAAGTTCAATGCCAATGGAGTTGAGTGGGAAGAAGATCAATACCCCAAGACGAAGTTTGTTCCTCAACAAGAGAAGTATGATCCTACTTCCTTCAAAGGGACACAAGCTCAAGATGATCTTCCACCACAAGACCATAAGCAAAAAGGCAAGGATGAGCTTCAAGAGGAGATTGATGCATTTGAAGAAGCTCCCAAGGCCTTGGTCAAGTGGGTTCCCAAGACTACGTCAAGTTCTACTTCATCAAGTACGACTACAACTCCAAGGATTCCCATCAACATGGTGTGGATCCCGAAGAAGAAGAACTAGAGAGTTCTTGAGGGTGACTCCGACAACATTCTTCACTCACATCATTTTGGCAAGGACAAGTGCAATCAACTTCCACATTTTGCACTAGTTCAAGGAGTCACAAACCCTCTTGTTGGTAAGACAAGGGACAAGGTAACCTAATTCTTTCATAGAAATCATCTTGTGTGTGCATCACTCCATGTCTATGGATATCCTTGTTTGTTCCTTGTGGGACTAACCCGTATAGGTATTGAAAGTGCAACTCACTCCAAAGGATTGCTCCAAATGATCTACATCAACATTGAGCATCCACATCTTCAACACCTACATGAAGTCATCATCGACAAAACCCAAGGTTAGTTCATCCATCTAAGGGGGGATCTCACATCTAGGGGGAGCTTTACTCTAAGAATTGAGCTAAAGCAACTCTAATGGTGTGAACACATCAATGCTTTATGTAAAATTGGTAACCTCACTTGAGCTTAAACGATGAGTATGACCTATGATCAAATGTTCTCATTTGACTCCTAAGTCAATATACTCATATATAGATGACCTAGTCATCGCCAATTGCTTGATAGATGCTAGAATTGGTTGTGCATGCTTTGCCACATATTTCATTTGTCATTTTATTGTGTGAGCATGTTGGTTGCATATTTTAGTCATTCGAGGACATCCACTTGTAGTTTTGCTTGTTTGGCTTCTTTTTCTTTTGGCCAAGTGGATGGACAAGAATGCCTAAGAACCTTCTCTAGCTATCTATGCTTTTCTTGTCTCAAACTCTATTCATGCTACATCACAAAATTTGATCAAGTCAGATTCGAACCACTCTGTGTGAGGAGCACTCGGAGTCCCCGATTCGTCATTGACTTAAACTTCCAAAACTTCTTTGTGCATTTCGGACTGATCGATTCTTCCATTTCGCTCATACCGAGATCACTAAGTCGATCTAAGTTTTCAATCTCGGTGCAACCGATTTGAACATTTCGGTCTCACCGAGTTGCAGTAACTGCTTGCAATAATGCATCTCGGTGCCACCGAGTTGTTCCACTTGGTCACACCGACAGGGTCGGCCTATATATACCCATGGGCAAAAAATTTGGAAATTTCTCCGAACACTTTCGCCCGCGCTCAGCCCGCTCTGCCTCCAGGGTCTCCAGATCGTCCTCCTCGTCACCAGCCACCTCCCACCGCTGGTCTCCGCCGCCGTCAACGGGAATCAACTCCGTCGTTGCCGCCATAGCGAGTCCATCGCCGAGCTAGGGTATGGACTTGATCACTATGCTATCCTTATCTGATTCCTAGCACATTGTGTTCGCCATGAATCTTGCCACGATCGAAAATATCTCATCTAGTCAAAACAATCCGTAGATTAGGTTTGGATTAAAAATTTAGGGTTAGGTTTCCGCCGAAACCATCTCGGACCCACCGAGTTGTAGAAATCGGTTCCACCGATTTGGCCAAGGCCATTGCACATGTAATTCTCGGTCTGACCGAGAATTGCAAATCGGTGTGACCGAATTCAGAACTTTGTGAAACCCTAGCAGTCTCGGTGCCACCGAACTGTGACTCGGTCTGACCGAGTTCACTAGTTTAGGTTCCTAAAGCTGCTTCGGTATTACCAGGTTTACAAATCGGTTGATCCGAAATGCTTTCTGTGGAAAAGTAAAACTAAGTTTTTGACTCATTTTTTGCAAAACCTCTGTATTTTTGTGATGCTCATCCCCTCTATCTCATCTATATCTATTCATAGGGTCAGCAGTTAGTGTTTGCAACACGTCTGATCAGAGTCACAGCCAGAACAGGGAAGAGGAGCAGGTTCCTATGAGTGAGGGCACTAGTCCCTCTAGTTCCTCAGATGATGGCAGCAGGAGCACCCCAAGCCACTTGCCCAAAGCTGCCACCAGGAACAGGAAGAAGAAAACTTCAGACTCAGAGGATGAAGACTATCTGGCAGAAGAGGATGAAGCCACATCTAGGAAAGTGCTCAAGAAGGAATATGGCACTGCTGCAGCCACCAAGCCAGGTCTGAACAGGAAAGTCCCTGCCAAGAGGACTCCTATGCTAAAAGTCAGAGCATCAACTCGGGAAACTGAGATATCAGAACCCAAGGAGCCGGAAGTGATTGAAAAGAAGAGGAAGGAAAGGGTCAAGAAGACCATGGCCAGGGTTGTTGGAAAGCCTTCCATGATGGAAGAGGAAGAAGAAGAGGCTGTTTCTCCAGCTCCCAAAGCTCAAAATCTCATGGGTGATGCCATCAGGTCAGGGGCTGCTTCATCAAAGCCCAAAGAAGCACCTAAGGCTGCTTCCAAGCCCAAGACTGCACCAAAGAGGAATACCAGGAACATCCCAGCTGCTGAGAAGAACAAGGCCCCAGTGCCTAAAGTTGTGCTGAAGAAGAAGAAGATGAAGAGCATGTTCTGAGAAAGTTGAAGCCTAAAATTCCAGATCATAACGATGCTCATCCTGTTGCTGAGAACATGAAGCTAAGAAAGGATGCAGGACTCAGACAGTGGAGGTTGACTGATCCTAATGCAGTCAGGAGGAGAACTGTTCTGGACTACAGGTTCCATACAAAGGAACAGCAGGATTTCTATGAGACAGTGCTACTGGACAAGAAACCAATAGTCTGTGATATGAGATGGGTAGATTGGAAATACATCAAGGAAAATGAAGAACACTACCCTGGAGTGTTTGACATTTTCAAGGGTTGTGGAGTGGATAAGTTTGTTGGGAAGAAGCTCACAAAGTGGAATGATGAGCTCATAATGCAATTCTACTCCACAACACACTTCTATCCAGATGGCAAAATAGTATGGATGTCTGAAGGTACAAGTTACCAGTCTACTATTGAAGAATGGGCAAATCTGATCAATGCACCAAAGGAGAAAGAGGATGACTTGGATGTCTATGCCAAGAAGAAGATGGATCACAACACTATGGAACACATGTACAAGGAGATCCCAGATGCTGTTGTTGGAACACACAAATTTGGATCTGTACATTTCCTTCTGTCAGGACTGTCAACCATCAACTGGATCCTCAGGCACACCCTTTTTCCCAAGTCAGGTGATCATAACATGATCAGAGGCCATGCTATTAATCTGCTACACTTATTTGATGTGCCTCAAAAGTTCAAGGTCATGAGCCTCATTGTTGAAACTATCAAGAGGACAGCTGCAGATCAGAAGAGAAGCTGTGGGTATGCCCCACAGATCTAGGAGCTGATTAACTCCAAGATGGGCACTGGCACATACTTGTTGGACAAGGATCACATGCCTATCTATCCAGATTTTGAGGACAACCAAGTGGTTATGAATGAAGATGAACCATCTTCTGTGCAAGCACAAGCAAAGAAGGAGAAGGCAAGGACTGAGAAGGCTGCCAAGATGCCAACAATTGATGAGGCATCTGCGTACTTCCTGAAGAGCAAGCAAGATCATCTTGGCTACTTGATAGCATCCACTCTAAGGATTGAGAAAGGGTTGGCCACCCTGACTCAAAACCAGGAGAGCCTGGAGAGGATCATGGAGCAGAAGTTCTATGACTTGGATGTGAAGGTAACTGAGATCCAGTCTGTTGTTGAGCAACTCCAGGATGACATGCAGGAGAGGAAGGGCAAGAAAACCACTGAGGCATTTGCTAGAGTGCCTAGAGCTCAGAGATCAGCTGTTGTGCATGTGACAGACACAAGAGCAACTTCATCTGCACCTGCTACAGCTTCAGTGCCACCAGCTCTAGCATCTACTCCACCAGCTCCAACTTCATCAACTGATGCCTTCATCTTTGGAGTCATATCTACACCACCACATCAAGACCAAGCTTGAGATACGACATAGTACTATGCATTTTCGAGGAACTTTTTGGTAACTTGTTGCCAAAGGGGGAGAAAAATGTATAGATCATAGGCTTCGAGAGAGAGAGAGTTTGCTTTTGTTCTCTCTTGTCTTTGTGGTTGAACTTTGTTTGCTTTCGCTTGCTTGAGATACTTTATTGCCTGTGTGATACTATGATGATCATGTGTTTGATCATATGCTACATTAATGCTTGTTGGATGACATTATCTTTTTATCTCTATATGATCATTCACTTTGCTTGGTGATGAGTGCATGTATTTTGATTATTATCATTTTGAGCGCTCCACCAAGATGTATGTGACATGGGAGAGTAACTCATGAACCTAACTCTATGTGCATTTGCAGTCCAAAGCAAATATTAAACTATGCACAAATTTAGGGGGAGCTCTCACATTTCACATACTTCTCAAAGCGACAATGTTTTTCAATCTTATTATCATTTGTCGAAGCTTTGATCTATATGTTGTCATCAATTACCAAAAAGGGGGAGATTGAAAGTGCAACTATCCCTAGGTGGTTTTGGTAATTCCTAACAACATATAGCTCATTGAGCTAATACTATTCCAAGATAAATATTTCAGGAAAGCTCAATGAATGGCATGGCATGGATGAGAAAAGTGGACCCCTCAAAATGCTTAGGATAAAAGGATTGGCTCAAGCCTCAAGCTCAAGACTCTACATTTTATATTTTAGTGATCCAAGATCACATTGAGTCTATAGGAAAAGCCAATACTATCAAGGAGGGATGAGGTGTTGCTTAATGAGGTTCTTGCTTCATAGTGCTTAGTGATATACTCCAAAACCCTCAACTGCTTTCCCACATCCACATATGACCTAAACCTAAAGTCCAACTCGGCCCCACCGATTCTTTCTATCCGGCGCCACCGAGTTCAGATGTCATAGCCACTGCCACAAACCCTAGGCAAATCGGTCTTACCGATAGGGATCTCGGTCTCACCGAGATGGGATTGTAATCTCTATGTTTCCCTTCGTAACGTTTCGGTACCACCGAGATGAGCGATCGGTCCCACCGAGATTGCAATGTAAACTCTTTGTTTCCCTTTCGTAACATTTCGGTCCCACCGAAATGAGCGAACCGGTCCCACCGAGTTTATCTGACCAACTCTCTGGTTAGCTTATTACCAAAATCGGTCTCACCGAGTTTGTGTAATCGGTCTCACCGAGATTACGTTATGCCCTAACCCTAACCATATCGGTCCTACCGAGTTGCATGTCGGTCCCACCAAAAACCCTAACGGTCACTAGGTTTACTGAATCGGTCAGACCGAGTTTCTCAATTCGGTCCCACCGAGATTGGTAAATTGTGTGTAACGGTTAGATTTTGTGTGGAGGCTATATATACCCCTCCACCTCCTCTTCATTCATGGAGAGAGCCATCAGAACAAACCTACACTTCCAACTTACCATTTCTGAGAGAGAACCACCTACTCATGTGTTGAGACCAAGATATTCCATTCCTACCATATGAATCTTGATCTCTAGCCTTCCCCAAGTTGCTTTCCACTCAAATCTTCTTTCCACCAAATCCAAATCCTGTGAGAGAGAGTTGAGTGTTGGGGAGACTATCATTTGAAGCACAAGAGCAAGGAGTTCATCATCAACACACCATTTGTTACTTCTTGGAGAGTGGTGTCTCCTAGATTGGCTAGGTGTCACTTGGGAGCCTCCGACAAGATTGTGGAGTTGAACCAAGGAGTTTGTAAGGGCAAGGAGATCGCCTACTTCGTGAAGATCTACCGCTAGTGAGGCAAGTCCTTCGTAGGCGACGGCCATGGTGGGATAGACAAGGTTGCTTCTTCGTGGACCCTTCTTGGGTGGACCCCTCCGTGGACTCATGCAGCCGTTACCCTTTGTTGGTTGAAGTCTCCATCAACGTGGATGTACGATAGCACCACCTATCGGAACCATGGCTCAAAAATCACCGTGTCTCCAAATTGCGTTTGAATTCTCCAAACCCTTCCCTTTATATTCTTGCAAGTTGCATGCTTTATTTTCTGCTGCTCATATACTCTTTGCATGCTTGCTTGAATTGTGTTAAGATTGCTTGACTTATGCTAAGTTTGCTAAAATCTGCCAAAGACTAAAATTGGGAAAAGGTTAAGTTTTTGTTTGGTCAAGTAGTCTAATCACCCCCCCCCCTCTAGACATACTTCAAGATCCTACACACTGGTGAAGTTTGCACCAACTCTCAAGGTGAGAAAGGGCAATGCACGGTACCGAAGAGGCTAGCAATGATGGAAAGGTAGAAGTGGTTATAATCCATGGACTCAACATTAGTCAAAAGAACTCATATACTTATTGCAAAAATCTACAAGTCATCAAAAACCAAGCACTACGCACATGCTCCTAGTGGGATAGATTACGAGGAAAAGACCATCGCTCGTCCCCGACCGCCACTCATAAGGATGCACAATCCAAGGACACCTCATGTTTCCAATTTGTTACACAACTTTAACCATATGTGCATGCTATGGTACTTGCTAAATTCAACACAAGCATTCTTTAAATTCATAATCACCCAACTAGGATAACTTTAGTATTACTACCTCCATATCTCAAAACAATTATCAAGTATCAAATTGATCATAGCATCCAATTCACTTCCTATGATAGTTTTTATTATACCCAACTTGGATGCCCACCATTCTAGGACCAATTTTATAACCATAGCAAATACCATGTTGTTCTAAGAGACTCTCAAAATAATATAAGTGAAGCATGAGAGACTAGCAATTTCTACAAAATAAGCCACCGCCGTGCTCTAAAAAATATAAGTGAAGCACTAGAGCAAAAACTATCTAGCTCAAAAGATATAAGTGAAGCACATAGAGTATTCTAATAAATTTCAACCAAGTGGGCTTCTCCCAAAAGGTGTGTACAGCAAGGATGATTGTGGAAAACTAAAAAGAAAATACTAATATCATACAAGACACTCCAAGCAAAACACATATCATGTGGCGAATAAAAATATAGCTCCAAGTAAAGTTACCAATGAACAAAGATGAAAGAGGGGATGCCTTCCGGGGGCATCCCCAAGCTTAGGCTTTTGGCTATTCTTTAATATCTTATGGTGCCATGGGCATACCCAAGCTTAGGCTCTTGCCACTCCTTATTCCATAGTCCATCAAATCTTTACCCAAAACTTGAAAACTTCACAACACAAAACTCAACAGGAAATCTCATAAGCTCCGTTAGTGAAAGAAAGCAAAACCAACACATAAGGTACTGTAATGAACTCATTATTTATTTATATTGGTGTTAAACCTACTGTATTTCAAGTTCTCTGTGGTTCATACCACTTAATACTTGCCATATATGCATCAAAATAAGCAAACAACACACGAAAAATAAGCAAAAGTAATCAAAAGGGCTAAATTTAGCGGGACAAAAGTCCCCAGGATCAATCACAGGAGGAACGGGTTCCTCCTTTGGCCCTTCATATTGCACAACTAATTCATCATTATAAGCATTCTTGTGGAAGAATTTCGTGAGCCTATACTCAAGAGAGTATCCTAGCTCATTATTTGGAAGAGCAAAATCATTATTAAGTTCGGAAATTCTATCAACTAGGACATTGGTAGGAACCTTTTTTCCAAGGTTTTGATTGAAAGCAACATAGTCCAAAGATTGAAAATGCCTAATTTCCTCTTGATCGAAGAGGATCACCTCTATGGGAGGACGACCAGCGTCCACCCTATAGTGCGCAAAGATTTCTTTGGCCTCTCTTATTATAAATATAAACTCATGAGCCAAAAAGATAGTAACAACGCGCTTAACAGAAGAATGCTCAATATTAGAAAATCCAGGAAAATTCTTTGTATGCAAGGATGCATATGCATAAATTGTCCTTCAAGCTCAACTACAAGCATAGTGATATCATCCGCAAGACTACTAGTTCTATGAAGAATAGAACCACCCATAGAAGGTAAAGCACCGACACGAGTAAAGAAATCTTGAATAACACCTTTTCCAATAATGTTACCACTACCGATTCGAAACTTTTTAGTATGCAAGACAGGGGGTTCTTCAGCAGGAGCATCAAAATTTTCCATGTTATCATTATTGTCCATATTGACGATAATCTCCCCAATTTCAGACATAACGGCAAACAAAAGCGAGGAAGAAGAAAGTAAGCAAAAGAGAGAGGGAGGATTGGGAAAGAGAGGGCGAATAAAACGGCAAGGGTGAAGTGGGGGAGAGGAAAACGAGAGGTAAATGGCAAATAATGTAAATGTGAGGGAGATGAGTTTGTGATGGGTACTTGGTATGTCTTGACTTGAGCGAAGACCTCCCCGACAACGGTGCCAGAAATCCTTCTTGCTATGTCTTGAGCTTGTGTTGGCTTTCCTTGAAGAGGAAAGGGTGATCCAGCAATAGTAGTGTAAGTATTTCCCTCAGTTTTTGAGAACCAAGGTATCAATCCAGTAGAAGGCTCCTCAAAAGTCCCACGCACCTACACAAACAAACAAAGAACTCGCAACCAACACAATAAAGGGGTTGTCAATCCCTTCATGGCCACTTGCGAAAGTGAGATCTGATAGAGATAGTATGATAAGATAAATATATTTTTGGTATTTTATGATATAGATTGGAAAAGTAAAGATGCAAATAAAAGTAGATTGAAAGCTTATATGATAAAAGATAGACCCGGGGGCCATAGGTTTCACTAGTGGCTTCTCTCAAGATAGCATAAGTATTACGGTGGGGGAACAAATTACTGTCAAGCAATTGATAGAAAAGCGAATAATTATGAGATTATCTAGGCATGATCATGTATATAGGCATCACGTCCGCGACAAGTAGACCGACTCCTGCCTGCATCTACTACTATTACTCCACACATCGACCGCTATCCAGCATGCATCTAGAGTATTAAGTTCATAAGAACAGAGTAACACATTAAGAAAGATGACATGATGTAGGGGGATAAACTCATGCAATATGATATAAACCCCATATTTTTATCCTCGATGGCAACAATACAATACGTGTCTTGCTGACCCTGCTGTCACTGGGAAAGGACACCTTAAGATTGAACCCAAAGCTAAGCACTTCTCCCATTGCAAGAAAGATCAATCTAGTACGCCAAACCAAACTGATAATTCGAAGAGGCTTGCAAAGATAACTCAATCATACATAAAAGAATTTAGAGGAGATTCAAATATATCTCATAGATAAACTTGATCATAAACCCATAATTCATCGGATCTCGACAAACACACCGCAAAAAGAGTTACATCGAATAGATCTCCAAGAAGATCAAGGAGAACAAGATATTGAGATCCAAAAAGAGAGAAGAAGGCATCTAGCTAATAACTATGGACCGAAAGGTTTGTGGTAAACTACTCACAACTCATCGGAGGGGCTATGGTGTTGATGTAGAAGCCCTCCATGGTCGATTCCCCCTCCGACGGAGCACCGGCGAAGGCTCCAAGATGGGATCTCGCGGATACAGAAGGTTACGGCGGTGGAATTTTTTTTTCGTTGGCTGCCCTGATGTTTTTGGGGTACGTGTGTATATATAGGAGGAAGAAGTAGGTCGGTGGCCGCCTGAGGGGCCCATGAGATAAGGGGGCGCCCTGTAGGGGTGGGCACACCCTCCACCCTCATGGCCGCCTCGGCTGCTTCTTGGCTTGCACTCCAAGTCCTCTGGATCACGTTGGTTCCAAAAATTACGCTCCCAAAGGTTTCATTCCGTTTGGACTCCGTTTGATATTCCTTTTCTTCGAAATACTCAAATAGGCAAAAAAACAACAATACGAGCTGGGCCTCCGGTTAGTAGGTTAGTCCCAAAAATGATATAAATGTGTAAAGTAAAGCCCATAAACATCCAAAACGGGTAATATAATAGCATGGAACAATCAAAAATTATAGATACGTTGGAGACGTATCAAGCATCCCCAAGCTTAATTCCTGCTAATCCTCGAGTAGGTAAATGATAAAAACAGAATTTTTGATGTGGAACGCTACCTAGGATATTTCTCAATGTAATTTTCTTTATTGTGGCATGAATGTTCAGATCCAAATGATTCAAAATAAAAGTTCATATTGACATAAGAAATAGTAATTCTTCAAGCATACTAATCAAAGGAATAATGTCTTCTCAAAATAACATGGCTAAAGAAAGTTCATACCTACAAAAATCATATAGTTAGGTTATGCTTCATTTTAGTCACACAAAAATGCTCCCAAATTCTATACCCCCGATGACAAGCCAAGCAATTGTTTCGTACTTAAATAATATCAAACCTTTTCAACTTTCACGCAATACATGAGCGTGAGCCATGGATATAGCACTATGGGTGGAATAGAGTATGATGATGGGGATTGTGTGGAGAAGACAAAAAAAGAGAAAGTCTCGCATTGACTAGGATAATCAACGGGCTATGGAGATGCCCATTAATTGATGCCAACATGAGGAGTAGGGATTGCCATGCAACGGATGCACTAGAGCTATAAATGTATGAAACCTCGACAAAAGAAACTAAGTGGGTGTGCATCCAACTTTCTTGCTCACGAAGACCTAGGGCATTTTGAGGAAGCCCATCATAGGAATATACAAGCCAAGTTCTATAATGAAAAATTCCCACTAGTATATGAAAGTGACAACATATGAGACTCGCTATATGAAGAAAACATGGTGCTACTTTGAAGCACAAGTGTGGAAAAGAGATAGTAACATTGCCCCCTTTTTATTTATTTTCTTTTTTTCTTTCCTTTTTTTCCTTTTTTTGGGCCTTTCTTTTTTTCTTTAGGCCTTTCTTCTTTTTTTCTCTTTTTTTTCTTTGGCCTTTCTTTTTTTCTTTTTTTTGGGGGGACAATGCTCTAATAATGATGATCATCACACTTTTATTGATTTACAACTCATGAATTACAACTCAAAACTAGAACAAGATATGACTCTATATGAATGCCTCCGGCGGTGTACCGGGATGGGCAATGAAACAAGAGTGACATGTATGAAAAATTATGCAAAGTGGCCTTGCCAAAAATACGATGTCAACTACATGATCATGAAGTGCCAATATGACAATAGTAATGTGTGTCATGATGATAAACGGAACGGTGGAAAGTTGCATGGCAATATATCTCGGAATGGCTATGGAAATGCCATAATAGGTAGGTATGGTGGCTGTTTTGAGGAAGATATAAGGAGGTTTATGTGTGATAGAGCGTATCATATCACGGGGTTTGGATGCACCGGCAAAGTTTGCACCAACTCTCAAGGTGAGAAAGGGCAATGCACAGTACCGAAGAGGCTAGCAATGATGGAAAGGTAAAAGTGCGTGTAATCCATGGACTCAACATTAGTCAAAAGAATGCATATATTTATTGCAAAAATATACAAGTCATCAAAAACCAAGCACTACGCGCATGCTCTTAGAGGGATAGATTGGTAGGAAAAGACCATCGCTCGTCCCCGACCACCAGTCATAAGGATGCACCATCCAAGGACACCTCATGTTTCAAATTTGTTACACAACTTTAACCATATGTGCATGCTACAGGACTTGCTAACTTCAACACAAGCATTCTTTAAATTCATAATCACCCAACTAGCATGACTTTAATATCACTACCTCCATATCTCAAAACAATTATCAAGTATCAAATTGATCATAGCATCCAATTCACTTCCTATGATAGTTTTTATTATACCCAACTTGGATGCCCACCATTCTAGGACCTATTTTATAACCATAGCAAATACCATGCTGTTCTAAGAGACTCTGAAAATAATATAAGTGAAGCATGAGAGACTAGCAATTTCTACAAAATTAAGCCACCGTCGTGCTCTAAAAAATATAAGTGAAGCACTAGAGCAAAAACTATCTAGCTCAAAAGATATAAGTGAAGCACATAGTGTATTCTAATAAATTTCAATCAAGTGGGCTTCTCGCAAAAGGTGTGTACAGCAAGGATGATTATGAAAAACCAAAAACAAATACTAATATCATACAAGACGCTCCAAGAAAAACACATATCATGTGGCGAATAAAAATATAGCTCCAAGTAAAGTTACCAATGAACGAAGACGAAAGAGGGGATGCCTTCCGGGGGCATCCCCAAGCTTAGGCTTTTGGCTATTATTGAATATCTTGGGGTGCCATGGGCATCCCCAAGCTTAGGCTCTTGCCACTCCTTATTCGATAGTCCATTAAATCTTTACCCAAAATTTGAAAACTTCACAACACAAAACTCGACAAAAAATCTCATAAGCTCCGTTAGTGAAAGAAAGCAAAACCACCACATAAGGTACTATAATAAACTCATTATTTATTTATATTGGTGTTAAACCTAATGTATTTCAAGTTCTCTATGGTTCATACCACTTAATACTTGACATGGATACATCAAAATAAGCAAACAACACACGAAAAACAGAATCTGTCAAAAACAGAACAGTCTGTAGCAATCTGTAACCCACGAATACTTATGGAGCTCTAAACATCGTACAAAAATAGGAAGTCCTGGGAAATTTGTCTATTGATCTACAGCAAAAATAATCAACGCAAAAGCATGTTTCTGTGATTTAACAAAACTAATTTTGTGCGCACAAAGTTTCTGTTTTCAGCAGAATCAAATTAACTATCACCATAGGTTATCCTATAGGTTCTACTTGGCACAAACACTAACTAAAACATAAAAACACATCTAAACAAAAGGTAGCTGAAAAATTTATTACTAAACAGAAAAAAAATTGGGCTGTCTCCCAACTTGCGCTATCATTTAACGCCCCTAGCTAGGAATAAAAGCGAGGATAGATCTAAGTAGTGCCATAATAATAAGACAAATCTTGAAAACCCGTCTCATATTCTCTACGTTCAGCAGCAAGTTTTCTTTGAGGCAAGCAAAAGTAATCAAGAGGGCTAAATTTAGTGGGACAAAAGTCCCCAAGATCAATCATAGGAGGAACGGGTTCCTCCTTTGGCCCTTCATATTGCATAAGTAATTCATCATTCTAAGCATTCTTTTGGTAGAATTACGTGAGCCTATACTCAAGAGAGTATCCTAGCTCATTATTTCGAAGAGCAAAATCATTATTAAGTTCGGAAATTCTATCAACTAGGACATTGGTAGGAACCTTTTTCCTTAGGTTTTTATTGAAAGCAACATAGTCCAAAGATTGAAAACGCCTAATTTCCTCTTGATCGAAGAGGATCGCCTCTATGGGAGGACGACCGGCGTCCACCATATAGTGCACAAATATTTCTTTGGCCTCTCTTATTATAAATCTAAACTCGTGAGCCAAAAATATAGTAACAGCACGCTTAACAGAAGAATGCTCAATATTAGAAAATTCCAGGAAAATTCTTTGTATGCAAGGATGCATATGCATAAATTGTCTTTCAAGCTCAACTACAAGCATAGCGATACCATCCGCAAGACTACTAGTTCTATGAAGAATAGAACCACCCATAGAAGGTAAAGCACCGGCACAAGTAAAGAAATCTTGAATAACACCTTTTCCAATAATGTTACCACTACCGATTCGAAACTTTTTGTATGCAAGATAGGGGGTTCTTCAGCAGGAGCATCAGAATTTTCCATGTTATCATTATTATCCATATAGACGATAATCTCCCCAATTTCAGACATAACGGCAAACAAAAGCGAGGAAGAAGAAAGCAAGCAAAAGAGAGATAGAGAGGATTGGGAAAGAGAGGGCGAATAAAATGGCAAGGGTGAAGTGGGGGAGAGGAAAATGAGAGGCAAACGGCAAATAATGTAAATGTGAGGGAGATGAGTTTGTGATGGGTACTTGGTATGTCTTGACTTGAGCGAAGACCTCCCCGGCAACGGCGCGAGAAATCCTTCTTGCTACGTCTTGAGCATGTGTTGGTTTTCCTTGAAGAGGAAAGGGTGATGCAGCAATAGTAGCGTAAGTATTTTCCTTAGTTTTTGAGTACCAAGGTATCAATCCAGTAGGAGGCTCCTCAAAAGTCTCACGCACCTACACAAACAAACAAAGAACTCGCAACTAACACAATAAAGGGGTTGTCAATCCATTCACGGCCACTTGCGAAAGTGAGATCTGATAGAGATAGTATGATAAGATAAATATATTTTTGGTATTTTATGATATAGATTGGAAAAGTAAAGATGCAAATAAAAGTAGATTGAAAACCTATATGATAAAAGATAGACCCGGGGGGGCATAGGTTTCACTAGTGGCTTATCTCAAGATAGCATAAGTATTACGGTGGGTGAACAAATTACTATCAAGCAATTGATAGAAAAGTGAATAATTATGAGATTATCTAGGCATGATCATGTATATAGGCATCACGTCCGCGACAAGTAGACCAACTCCTGCCTGCATCTACTACTATTACTCCACACATCGACCGCTGTCCAGCATGCATCTAGAGTATTAAGTTCATAAGAACAGAGTAACGCATTAAGAAAGATGACATGATGTAGAGGGATTAATTCATGCAATATGATATAAACCCCATCTTTTTATCCTCAATGGCAACAATACAATACGTGCCTTGCTGCCCCTGCTGTCACTGGGAAAGGACACCGCAAGATTGAACCCAAAGCTAAGAACTTCTCCCATTGCAAGAAAGATCAATCTAGTACGCCAAACCAAACTGATAATTCGAAGAGACTTGCAAAGATAACTCAATCATACATTAAAGAATTCAGAGGAGATTCAAATAATCTTCATAGATAAACTTAATCATAAACCCACAATTCATCGGATCTTGAAAAACACACCGCAAAAAGAGTTACATCGAATAGATCTCCAAGAAGATCAAGGAGAACATGATATTGAGATCCAAAAAGAGAGAAGAAGCCATCCAGCTAATAACTATGGACCCGAAGGTCTGTGGTAAACTACTCACAACTCATCGGAGGGGCTATGGTGTTGATGTAGAAGCCCTCCGTGGTCGATTCCCCCTCCAGCAGAGCGCCGGCGAAGGCTCGAAGATGGGATCTCGCGGATACAGAAGGTTACGGCGGTGGAAATAGTTTTTCGTTGGCTCCCCTGATGTTTTCGGGATACGTGGGTATATATAGGAGGAAGAAGTAGGTCGGTGGGCGCTCGAGGGGCCAATGAGATAGGGGGCGCGCCCTGTAGGGGTTGGCGCGCCCTCCACCCTCGTGGCCGCCTCGGCTGCTTCTTGGCTTGCACTCCAAGTCCTCTGGATCATGTTCGTTCCAAAAATCACGCTCCCGAAGGTTTCATTCCGTTTGGACTCCATTTGATATTCCTTTTCTTTGAAATACTCAAATAGGCAAAAAAAAAACAGCAATATGGGTTGGGCCTCCGGTTAGTAGGTTAGTCCGAAAAATGATATAAATATGTAAAGTAAAGCCCATAAACATCCAAAACGGGTAATATAATAGCATGGAACAATCAAAAATTATAGATACGTTGGAGACGTATCAGTCTGCAGCACTTGTATGTGTGCGTAGGAGCTCCTGAACCATTTGTGATAGAACATTATCACATACGGTAAATGTCGGGAGAACGTGTGCGATGGAGTCTTGCATGGCAAACGGGGTCCGCAAAAAACTTGTGTGTGATAGGGCACATATCGCACACAGTTCATATGTTGGCCCATGTGCCTTACATACTGTTTCCCAAACGGTTCATTATGACACGCACTTTGGTTTCACTGCATCATTAGAAACGTTCAATCGCCGATCCTACACATGCGAAAGAATTTAGTGTGTGCTGCATCACACACGATTATGTTTTGAAAGGCCTCTGGATCATGGCTCCATATCCCCGACGGTTTCTGGGTAGTGTGGGAAGGACCCCCTATCGCCCACACTCACTTGGCGACGGTTCCAAATGTCGTCGCGGAAAGGGGTTTAAAACCATTTGTATAGCACAGACGCGTACCAGTGTAGGTTCTCCATGGTTGACGAGATGGCGATGGTGCTGGTAGACATCTCTCACGAAGGCCATGGCCTAGTCAGTTATTTGGGGTACATCTCGTAGGTCGGTGGCAAGAAATAGTCTGCAGAGTTTAATTCGTGCAACTTTGCTTGTCTGTAGTAAGTACTATTGTTCAATACTTGATTTGTGTGTGTGAACTCTGTATTGTTTAGTACTGCCACTTTTGTTGTGTGGTGAGTCATGAGAATAGTTTATGTTAATATCTGTCCACTCAATTCAGTCTGTATATTTTGAAGTATCCAGATCATCTTTTTTGTGAGGACGGTTTATCAATTATGGTTACACTCCAATATCTGTATGCATTGCAGGGTTTATCGCAACCACCAGGATTTCCAGTCCCATGGATGTTCGGTCCATACGATTTGTCACGACCTTTGGACTATCCTACTTATGGGAGTAAGCGGGGGCCTTGCATGCCACCCGTAATTGGATGATCAACCTTCAGTTTAGAACTTGAACATAGTGATTTCTTGGTAAGGATTCACTCGTGTCACATCAAGTAAATCTTATTGATTTACTGTCTAAATCTTATTGATTTACTGTCATGTTTTCTTACTTTTGCTGCAATTTTACGATGCAGGTTTTGCCATGTCACATTCCTTACAGAATAAACCGTTTGGTTTGCTCTATGATGGTTATTTTTGCAGGTTTCACTTCTTATGTCGTGTCAGTAATGAAGGCACTGCCCATCACTTATATTACTGGACACAATTGGATCAGTCTGTTGTCTGAGTACAATCTGAAGCCCTATGATGAACTGCAGTTTGATTAACAAACACTCCACAATTAGTCCTTCTGGCATTTAAAAGAAGTGAAGAAAAAGACTGGATCAAGGTCACGGAGGCTAGTGAAGTTAGAAAGCTGATGCATGAAATCATAGCAGACTAGAGACGATCGATGTTGTCTCGCACATCGGTACCACCTTCACATCGGATCGAGCACCGGCACCTTCTCAGACGGCACTAGCTCTAGTACTAACAGTGGCTGCTGCTCAGTCTGATCCACCAAAGGATTGGGCACCGACTGCGTTAGTGGATCAGGCTGATCTATCGGAGGATCGGGTACCGACACGGGCACCTGCTCCAACACTAGCACCAGCTCCACAGGAAGCACCATCTCTGGCAGCAGCAGTGGCACTACAAGTCACACCGACACGGGCAGCAGCAACGGCTTCGGCACCTGCACCAACACTTGAAGTTGCACTTGCATCTGCTCCGGCCCGTGCAGTGGCAACAGAACTAGCAGTTGCACCGGCAACATACTGGGCTGCAGTTTGCACTGCATATACCAAAGTCCTTAACAAAACCGACATCTCCACCTTCTTGGTAAGTGCTACGTCTTGAGCTTGCAATGGTTTTCCTTGAAGAGGAAAGGGTGATGCAGCAATAGTGTGTAATTATTTCCCTCAGTTTTTGAGAACCAAGGTATCAATCCAGTAGGAGGCTCCTCAAAAGTCCCGCGCACCTACACAAACAAACAAAGAACTCGCAACCAACGCAATAAAGGGGTTGTCAATCCCTTCACGGCCACTTGCGAAAGTGAGATCTGATAGAGCTAGTATGATAAGATAAATATATTTTTGGTATTTTATGATATAGATTGGAAAAGTAAAGATGCAAATAAAAGTAGATTGAAAACCTATATGATAAAAGATAGACCCGGGGGGGCATAGGTTTCACTAGTGGCTTCTCTCAAGATAGCATAAGTATTACGGTGGGTGAACAAATTACTGTCAAGCAATTGATAGAAAAGTGAATAATTATGAGATTATCTAGGCATGATCATGTATATAGGCATCATGTCCGCGACAAGTAGACCGACTCCTGCATGCATCTACTACTATTACTCCACACATCGACCGCTGTCCAGCATGCATCTAGAGTATTAAGTTCATAAGAACAGAGTAACGCATTAAGAAAGATGACATGATGTAGAGGGATTAATTCATGCAATATGATATAAACCCCATCTTTTTATCCTCGATGGCAACAATACAATACGTACCTTGCTGCCCCTGCTGTCACTGGGAAAGGACACCGCAAGATTGAACCCAAAGCTAAGCACTTCTCCCATTGCAAGAAAGATCAATCTAGTAGGCCAAACCAAACTGATAATTCGAAGAGACTTGCAAAGATAACTCAATCATACATAAAAGAATTCAGAGGAGATTCAAATATTTCTCATAGATAAACTTGATCATAAACCCACAATTCATCGGATCTCGACAAACACAGCGCAAAAAGAGTTACATCGAATAGATCTCCAGGAAGATCGAGGACAACATGATATTGAGATCCAAAAAGAGAGAAGAAGCCATCTAGCTAATAACTATGGACCCGAAGGTCTATGGTAAACTACTCACAACTCATCGGAGGGGCTATGGTGTTGATGTAGAAGCCCTCCATGGTCGATTCCCCCTCCGGCGGAGTGCCAGCGAAGGATCCAAGATGGGATCTCGCGGATACAGAAGGTTACGGTGGTGGAAATTGTTTTTCATTGGCTCCCCTAATGTTCTCCGGGTACATGGGTATTTATAGGAGGAAGAAGTAGGTCGGTGGCTGCCCGAGGGGCCCACGAGATAGGGGCACGCCCTGTAGGGGTGGGCACGCCCTCCACCCTCGTGGCCACCTCGGCTGCTTCTTGGCTAGCACTCCAAGTCCTCTGGATCACGTTCGTTCCAAAAATCACGCTCCCGAAGGTTTCATTCCGTTTGGACTCCGTTTGATATTCCTTTTCTTCGAAATACTGAAATAGGCAAAAAAACTGCAATATGGGCTGGGCCTCCGGTTAGTAGGTTAGTCCCAAAAATGATATAAATGTGTAAAGTAAAGCCCATAAACATCCAAAACGGGTAATATAATAGCATGGAACAATCAAAAATTATAGATATGTTGGAGACGTATCAAGCATCCCCAAGCTTAATTCCTGCTCGTCCTCAAATAGGTAAATGATAAAAACAGAATTTTTGATGTGGAATGCTACCTAGCATATTTCTCAATGTAATTTTCTTTATTGTGGCATGAATGTTCAGATCCAAATGATTCAAAATAGAAGTTCATATTGACATAAGAAATAGTAATACTTCAAGCATACTAATCAAAGCAATCATGTCTTCTCAAAATAACATGGCTAAAGAAAGTTCATCCCTACAAAATCATATAGTTAGGCTATGCTTCATTTTTGTCACACAAAAATGCTCCCATATTCTACACCCCCGATGACAAGCCAAGAAATTGTTTCGTACTTAAATAATCTTAAACTTTTTCAACTTTGACGCAATACATCAGCGTGAGCCATGGATATAGCACTATGGGTGATATAGAATATGATGATGGTGGAGAAGACAAAAAAAGGAGAAAGTCTCACATTGACGAGGATAATCAATGGGCTATGGAGATGCCCATCAATTGATGTCAACATGAGGAGTAGGGATTGCCATCCAACGGATGCACTAGAGCTATAAATGTATGAAAGCTCAATCAAAAGAAACTAAGTGGGTGTGCATCCAACTTGCTTGCTCACAAAGACCTAGGGCATTTTGAGGAAGCCCATCGTAGGAATATACAAGCCAAGTTCTATAATGAAAAATTACCACTAGTATATGAAAGTGACAACATATGAGACTCGCTATATGAAGAACATGGTGCTACTTTGAAGCACAAGTGTGGAAAAGAGATAGTAACATTGCCCGCTTTTTATTTATTTTCTTTTATATTCTTTTTTTCCATTTTTTTGGGGGCCTTTTTTTGGCCTTTCTTCTTTTTTTTCTTTTTTTTTCTTTGGCCTTTCTTTTTTTTTGTTTTTGGGGACAATGCTCTAATAATGATGATCATCACACTTTTATTGATCTACAACTTATGAATACAACTCAAAACTAGAACAAGACATGACTCTATATGAATGCCTCCGGCGGTGTACCGGGATGGGCAATGAAACAAGAGTGACATGTATGAAAAATTATGCAAAGTGGCCTTGCCACAAATACGATGTCAACTACATGATCATGCAATGGCAATATGACAATAGTAATGTATGTCATGATGATAAACGGAATGGTGGAAAGTTGCATGGCAATATATCTTGGAATGGCTATGGAAATGCCATAATAGGTAGGTATGGTGGCTGTTTTTAGGAAGATATAAGGAGGTATATGTGTGATAGAGCGTATCATATCACGGGATTTGGATCCACCGGCGAAGTTTGCACCAACTCTCAAGGTGAGCAAGGGCAATGCACGGTACCGAAGAGGCTAGCAATGATGGAAAGGTAAAAGTTTGTATAATCCATGGACTCAACATTAGTAAAAAGAACTCATATACTTATTGCAAAAATCTACAAGTCATCAAAAACCAAGCACTACGCGCATGCTCCTAGAGGGATAGATTGGTAGGAAAAGACCATCGCTCGTCCCCGACCGCCACTCATAAGGATGCACAATCCAAGGACACCTCGTGTTTCAAATTTGTTACACAACTTTAACCATATGTGCATGCTACAGGACTTGCTAACTTCAACACAAGCATTCTTTAAATTCATAATCACCCAACTAGCATGACTTTAATATCACTACCTCCATATCTCAAAACAATTATCAAGTATCAAATTGATCATAGCATCCAATTCACTTCCTATGATAGTTTTTATTATACCCAACTTGGATGCCCACCATTCTAGGACCTATTTTATAACCATAGCAAATACCATGCTGTTCTAAGAGACTCTCAAAATAATATAAGTGAAGCATGAGAGACTAGCAATTTCTACAAAATTAAGCCACTGTCGTGCTCTAAAAAATATAAGTGCAGAACTAGAGCAAAACCTATCTAGCTCAAAAGATATAAGTGAAGCACATAGAGTATTATAATAAATTTCAATCAAGTGGGCTTCTCCCAAAAGGTGTGTACAGCAAGGATGATTGTGGAAAACTAAAAAGCAAATACTAATATCATACAAGACGCTCCAAGCAAAACACATATCATTTGGCGAATAAAAATATAGCTCCAAGTAAAGTTACCAATGAACGAAGACGAAAGAGAGGATGCCTTCTGGGGGCATCCCCAAGCTTAGCCTTTGGCTATTATTGAATATCTTGGGGTGCCATGGGCATCCCCAAGCTTATGGTCTTGCCACTCATTATTCCATAGTCCATCAAATCTTTACCCAAAACTTGAAAACTTCACAACACAAAACTCAACAAGAAATCTCATAAGCTCCGTTAGTGAAAGAAAGAAAAACCACCACATAAGGTACTGTAATGAACTCATTCTTTATTTATATTGGTGTTAAACCTACTGTATGCCAAGTTCTCTGTGGTTCATACCACTTAATACTAGCCATAGATGCATCAAAATAAGCAAACAACACACGAAAAACAGAATCTGTCAAATACAGAACAATCTGTAGCAATCTGTAACCCACGAATACTTCTAGAACTCTAAAAATCCTAAAAAAATAGGAAGTCCTGGTAAATTTGTCTATTGATCTACAGAAAAATGAATCAAGGCAAAAGCACGTTTATGTGAATTACTAAATTATTTTCGTGCGTGCAAAGTTTCTGTTTTTCAGCAGAATCAAATTAACTATCACCATAGGTTATCCTATAGGTTCTACTTGGCACAAACACTAATTAAAACATAAAAACACATCTAAACAGAAGGTATATGTCGGAATAATGGGCCACGGGTAGGCTAACCCAAGCCCCAGAACCTTTCAAGACATCGGGGCGGGTCGCGCCCCTCAAAGCCGAGTCTCAGATGACGACTCCCAAATGAGCCGAGTCTCAGATGACGACTCCCAAATGAGCCGAGTCTCAGATGGCGACTCCCAGAGGAGTCGAGTCCCAGATGGCGACTCCCAGATAAGCCGAGTCTCAGATGGCGGCCCCCAGATGAGCCGGCTCGTGGCCGGCGACTTCCGGAGGAGCCGGCTATAGAGAGTCGGCACACGACTTTATACTCGTTTCGATAGGCAAGGCGGGTACGACCACGGCGTGGCCGTCACCTCCTGTTGGCGAGGGGCCAGCATGGCTACAGTGGGCCGTACCGCCGGAGATCTCCGGCGTGGCCCGACACTGTTGCCATGCCAGCCCTGACCTCAGCCACAGTGAGCGGCGCATTGTGGCCACGATGGCCTACCTATACGGCTCATAGATGGTGGATACGCCCTAAAGGCGGCCCCGTGGGAGTCGGCTCCCCAGAGTCGGCCAGCCTCTCCTACGGGTCCCACGCGCCATTACCCAGACAAGATGGGGGGTAACGATAGTGATCGCTCGATAGACGGCGGCACTGTTGCCACGATCCAATGACCAAGCCTGCGTCATCAGAAGCACGGCTACAGTGCCGGACTCGCCGGCGGGGCCCGCGAGTCAACGGGCCCCATCAGTCGGTGGAGAAGACGATGGCCTGTGAGACAGACGGCTGGGACCCGTGCCCAGCCGGATTACCATTGTACCCTCGGGGGGTAGGCCTATATAAACCCCCCGGGGCACCCATGCAAAGGGTTCGCATCCATTAGCCTTAGACCAGATCATATAGGAAGAAGAGGCTAGCCTTGCCTCCTTCTACCTCCAGAATACAGCTCTAGGAGCAACCTTGTAGTCACTACGCCTTAGTGATCATGCGGAGACCCTGCAGAGCAGCAGTAGGGGTGTTATCTCCCCGGAGAGCCCCGAAGCTGGGTAAGATTCGCCGGCGTGCATGCCTTCGCCTAATCCCGTTTCCTGGCACCGGCGACGTTCTACTCGCTCCCACCATGATAAGCCATCCTTTGGCATATGTCGCACCCAACCCCCGACATTTGGCGCCCACCGTGGGGCGAGGTGCACCGTCGTCCGGAGACCTGCTTTGGACGGGAACCCTTTTCCTCCCCCGCGAGCGTAGCCAGCCCGGCACGCCCGATGGCGCTTGCCCCGACGCGCTGCAAAGCGTCGACGACGCCTGCGCGGCGAGCTGCCTCGCTGACCTTCTCGGCGAGGTTAGCATCTCCGACGAGCCTGCATCCGATGCAGGCACGGGCGGCCCCGAAAGCCTCCTCGCGGGCCTCCTCGACCATCTCCACGTCGCCGGCGAGCCTGCCGTGGACTTGGAGTCCGTAGGCTCCACCGACCCGATGCTGGTCGACTCCGACGGCGTGTCGCTCGACACGTTCCCCTCCAACGTGGTGATCTACGACGAGCCGCTCCCTCGCGAGGCGAGCGGCGGAAGCGCCATCACGGAAGTGCTCGTCATCAGTCATGGCGAGCGCTCCGGTGAAGGAGCTCATGACCCGCTCGACGCGGCTCTGCGAGACCTGACGGCGCCCATTCTGGAGGACGCTGACGCCGAGACGCTGGAGGCACGCCGCCTTCAGCTTGTCGAAGGCGCGAAGAAGCTGGCAAGCATGAGACGCTTGTCGGAGGCCTACCAACGTGAGATGGATCGCGCTGTGGGCGGCTCGCCAGCGCCGACTGGGCCTAGCCGCCTAGGCGCGGTCCGACAACGCGGCGCGGCCGTCGCCAACCTGTTCGGGGCCGATCGCCCCGTATATGCCACGCCTGCGGAGAACATCCGTGCCGCCCAGGCGGCAGCAGACGAGCTAGACAACTTCGAAGGCGAAGAGCGCCGCCTAATGACCGAGCGAGTCCAGCGACTCCTCAAAGCGGCTGCCGCACAGAACGAAGCCGGCTGCCGCACGGAGGCGCCGCAGCGACAAAATGACGACTTACCTCCCCGCCGAGATCAAGGCGCGACGTCTCGGACGCCGACTGGCGGAGTCCGCGGAAGAAAAGAGAAGGATCCGGCTGTCAGCCACAGTCGGACTCGCATCACCATCGAGCGCGACCAAGACGGCCGCCCAAGAGCAGTGGAGCGGCAGGGCGACTACCTGCCTTCCCCACCACGAAGGGAAAAATGAGTCTCCCCACCGCCTATCGAGCATCCGACTCTCGGCGACCGCCTCGGCCGTCGAGAGGGAGTCGGAGAGAACGACGCTCGCCACCGGATCGACCGACTCCACCGATCCCTGGCGCTGGAAGAAGAAGACGAGCTGGGTCCACCCTGCTTTGGGCCCCGCATCCGAGATGAGCCCTTCCCCAAAGGGTTCACGCTCCCTCGAGACACACCCAAGTACACCGGCTCCGTGAAATCGGAAGATTGGCCAGTTGACTACTCCACAGCCGTCAACATAGCAAACGGCAACAAGCGTGTTGCCGTGAAGTACGTTCCGCTAATGCTCCAGGGCACGGCCCGGACATGGTTGAACAGTTTGAAGCCCCGTAGCATCAACAGTTGGGTCGACTTCACCGAGGCTTTCATCCGCAACTTCACCAGCACGTACAAGCGGCCCCTCAAGCCACGACAACTCTCCTTGTGCGTGCAAGGCCAAGACGAGTCGACACGCGACTACCTCATGCGATGGGGCGAGCTTCGGAACTCCTGCGAGGGCATGCACGAGGTGCAGGCTATCGAGTACTTCACCGCCGGGTGCAGAGAAGGCACTCTCCTCAAGCACCGGCTCCTCTGCGACGAGCCCGAGACCCTCGACGAGTTGCTGGTCATCACAGACAAATATGCCACGGCCGACTCCTCCATGAAGACAGAGATTCAAGTTAGTGCGACTGGCAAGGTGGCCCCTCAAGCTCCCAGAACTCCGGCCGGAGACACCAGTCGGCGACAGCAGCAGAATGATCACAAGCGCAAGGCCCCACAGCCGACTTCCAGCAGTCGGCAGGTCGCGACAGTCGAAGACCAACAGCCTGAGGGGCAGCCTCCGGCGAAGCGGCAGAAAGGCGGCAAGTCCAACTGGTTGCCAGCCTTCTCTTACGAGCAGACTCTAGATGGTCCCTGCAAGTTCCACAGCGGTGCGAAGCCATCAAACCATACCACCCGGAAATGCCACTGGCTCACCAGAATCGCCAAGGGAGACGACCTCCTTCCTCGTCCGCCTGCTGGGCCGCCGCCTCCACAGCCGCCCCAGCAGCCGGCGGCCAGGCCAGTCGGCGCCGTACAAGATGAGTACCCCGAAGAACATGGAGCTTACGTAGTGTTCACTAGTATGGCTAATGATCGACGCAGCAGACGGTTGCAGCAGTAAGAAGTAAATGCAGTAGCATCAGATACTCCGGAGTTTATGCATTGGTCCGAGAAGCCTATCATTTGGAGCAGAGCTGACCGCCCAGAGGTGATGCCGAATCCAGGCTCCTACGCCTTGGTCCTGAATGCTACCTTGGCCACTGATAGGCGGGCCGCTCGCTTCTCGCGAGTGTTGATAGACAAAGGCAGCAGCATCAACATCCTGTACAAGGATACCATGGAGAAATTAGGAATCAAGCAGAAGCAGCTTCAAAGCAGTCGAACTGTTTTCCACGGCATTGTACCTGGCCTTTCTTGCTCCCCAATCGGTAAGATCCAGATAGACGTCCTCTTCGGAGACAAAGATCATTTTCGCCGAGAGCCAGTCTGGTTTGAAGTAGTGGACCTTGAAAGCCCATACCAAGCGTTGCTTGGCCGACCAGCTTTAGCCAAATTCATGGCGGTCCCCCACTACGCCTACCTCAAGATGAAGATGCCGAGCTCGAAGGGGATTCTGACCGTGGCTGGCGACTACAGGAAGTCGTCCGCTTGCGCGGCCGAGAGTAGTCGGCTAGCCGAGTCCCTGGTGATCACAGCTGAGAGGCGGCTCCTTGATCGGGTTGTGGCGATGGCCGGCAAGCAGCCAGAGATGTCGCCCGACCCCAAGGAGTCAGAAGCTGAGGGTTCGTTCAAGCCGGCTAAGGAAACAAAGAGGATACCTTTGGACCCGGAGCACCCGGAGAGGCACGCTGTCATAGGTGCAAACCTAGACAGCAAATAGGAAGGCGAGCTCGTCAATTTCCTCTGTGAGAATCGAGACATCTTTGCATGGTCCCCTAAAGACATGCTAGGTGTACCGACGGAATTCGTCGAGCACAAGTTACATGTCCGATCTGATGTGAAGCCCGTCAGGCAGCCCTTGCGTCGCCTGTCAGAAGAGAAAAGAAGGGTTGTTGGAGAAGAGATAGCCCAACTCCTAGCGGTCGGCTTCATTATGGAGGTGTTCTTTCCAGAATGGCTGGCGAACCCGGTCCTAGTGTTGAAGAAGAACAAGCAGTGGCGGATGTGTATCGACTAGACAAGCCTCAACAAAGCTTGCCCCAAAGATCCATTTGCTCTGCCAAGAATTGACCAGGTGATAGACTCCACAGCCGGATGCGAACTGTTGAGCTTCTTAGACGCATATTCAGGATATCACCAGATCAAGCTGAACCCAGTAGACAGACTGAAGACTGCCTTCATCACGCCGTTTGGAGCCTTCTGCTACCTGACTATGACGTTTGGCTTGAGGAATGCCAGCGCCACCTTTCAGCGTTGCATGCAGAAGTGTCTCCTCAAGCAACTCGGCAGAAATGCCCACGTCTACGTGGATGATGTGGTAGTGAAGACGGAAAAGCAGGGAACATTGTTGGAAGATCTCCAAGAAACCTTTGAGAATCTGCGCCGATTCCAGATCAAGCTCAATCCGGAGAAGTGCGTCTTCGGAGTGCCAGCTGGACAGCTCCTTGGATTCCTGGTCTCTGAACGCGGCATAGAGTGCAATCCTATGAAGATTGAAGACATCGAGAGAATGGAAGTCCCCCGCCGACTGTTAGATGTGCAGAAGTTCACCGGCTGCCTGGCTTCCATCAGCCGATTCATCAGTCGGCTGGGCGAGAAGGCTCTCCCTTTGTACCAACTGATGAAGAATACCACCTTTTTTGAGTGGAACCACAAGGCGGATGAAGCATTTCTCGAGCTGAAGAAGATGTTGACTACTCCTCCTGTGCTGGCGGCTCCGACTCCTAAAGAGCCTATGCTCCTATACATTGCCACCACCATCCGGGTAGTCAGCACAGTTATCGTAGTAGAACGAAAGGAGGAAGGCAAGGCGCTCCCTATCCAGAGAGCGGTATATTACCTGAGCGAGGTACTGTCGACCTCCAAGCAGAACAACCCCCACTACCAGAAGATGTGCTACGGCGTGCATTTCGCCGCCAAGAAGTTGAAGCCTTACTTTCAAGAACATTCAATCACTGTGGTTTGCACCGCTCCACTGGCCGAGATCATCGGAAGCCGTGATGCTTCAGGCCGAGTAGCCAAGTGGGCCATAGATCTGGCTCCCTACACCATCTACTACCAGCCCCGCACCGCCATCAAGTCACAAGCACTGGCCGACTTCCTTGTCGACTGGGCCGAGACCCAGTACCTGCCGCCAGCACCTGACTCCACCCATTGGCGAATGCATTTCGATGGCTCCAAGATGCGCACCAGCCTAGGAGCCGGAGTCGTCCTCACCTCCCCCAAAGGCGACAAGCTCAAGTACGCACTGCAGATCCACTTCGCCGCCTCCAACAACGTTATCGAATACGAGGCGCTCGTTCACGGGCTCCGGCTTGCCAAAGAACTTGTCATCCTCCGGATCTTGTGCTACGGCGACTCCAATTTGGTGGTCCAGCAGTCATCTGGCGACTGGGACGCCAAAGATGCAAACATGGCGAGCTACTGCTTCCTTGTGCAGCAACTCAGCGGATATTTCGACGGGTGTGAATTCCTTCACATTCCAAGAAATGACAATGACCAAGCGGACGCCCTGGCACGAGTCGGCTCCTCCCGTCAAGCAATACCATCTGGCGTCGCCCTTCAGCGCCTCCTCAAGCCGTCTATCAAGCCTTCACCAGAATCAGACTCCATTTTTGTGCCAGCTCCCCCCGAAGAAGTCGGATCCGACTCAAGAGCACCAGCAGACGGCACAAGAATCCTCACAGACGGCTCCAAAGCTACCGCAGTCAAAGCCGGCCCGGGGACTGCAACAGTCAGCCTGGGGACTTCAGCACTCAGCCCGGGGACTTCATTGACCCAGCAAGCGGCCGCGGATCCCAACCCGCTGCCTCCCAGCCCAGCCACCCTTGTCCAAGTCGCAATAGTGGCAATCGAAGAAGTAGCAGCACCCTCATGGGCCCAGCCCATCCTCAAGTTCCTAGTAAATAGAGAGCTGCCAACTGATGAAATCCTGGCTCGGCAAGTGCAACACCGAGCTGCAGCCTATACCATAGTCAACAGAGAGCTGGTCAGGCAGTGTCGCTGGTGTCTACCAACGCTGTGTCAAGGCAGAACAAGTCCAGGCAATTCTCAGAGACATCCATGAAGGCGAGTGTGGCCATCATGCGGCTTCAAGGGCACTCGTCGCCAAAGCCTTCCGACACGGATTCTTCTGGCCGACTACCCTGGAAGAGGCCAAAGAATTAGTCCAAAACTGCAAAGGGTGCCAGATGTTCCGTTCCAAGCCGCTCCAGCCGGCTTTGGCGCTCAAGACCATTCCCATCGCCTGGCCCTTTGCGGTTTGGGGCCTAGACATGGTGGGACCATTCAAGACGGCACGAGGCGGTCTAACTCACCTACTTGTCGCAGTGGACAAGTTCACCAAGTGGATAGAAGCAAAACCCATCAAGAAATTGAATGGTCCGACTGCAGTAACCTTCATCGCCGACATTACGACTCGGTACGGCATACCACATAGCATCATCACCGACAATGGCACAAATTTTGCCAAAGGAGCCTTGGCCCGTTTCTGCGCAACATAGGGCATCCGACTGGACTTAGCGTCCGTCACCCATCCACAGTCAAACGGCCAGGTAGAGCGAGCAAACGGCCTCATCCTATCCGGCATCAAGCCCCGCTTGGTTGAACCACTAGAACGCTCGGCCGGCTGTTGGCTTGAGGAGCTGCCAGCCGTCCTCTGGAGTCTGCGCACGACTCCAAACAAGTCAAGCAGCTTCACGCATTTCTTCCTCGTCTACGGTGCTGAAGCCGTCATCCCGACGGACATAGAATTCGACTCCCCACGAGTCACCATGTACACCAAGGAGGAAGCAGAAGAAGCACGTCAAGACAGCGTCGATCTGCTGGAAGAGGGCCGGCTGTTGGCGCTCAGTCGGTCCGGCATCTACCAGCAGAGCCTGCACCGATACTACAACATGAAGGTCAAGCCAAGATCTTTTCAAGAGGGCGACCTTGTGCTCCGACTGATCCAGCGGACAGCCAGCCAGCACAAGCTGTCGGCACCTTGGGAAGGCCCCTTTATAATCAGCAAGGTGTTCGGCAATGGCTCCTACTACCTGATTGATGCCCAGAAGCCCCGAGCATGCAAGAGAGAGGACTCCGGCAAAGAGTCGAAACAACCATGGAATGCAAACCTCCTTCGAAGATTTTACAGTTGATTCAGTATGTATCACGCTACCCCTTTGTATTAAAGTACCGAGACTTCGGGCCCCCCAAGACGAGCTCGGGGACTGCCCCCTTTTGATTATCTGTATGATAAGAATTATGCCTTCAAGTATGCTACTTTTCGCTATGCCGCTTGGTGCCGGGTTCGACTAGTCGGCCCCGGGACTCGCCGCCTGGCGCTATGAAATGTTTCCTGAAGTCGGACAGGTAGTGTGCGGCGCCTAAGCCGTCTCCTGCCAGAAGCCGCAGCTTGCAGAGCGACTGTTTGGTGGGCATGAGTAAGGATGAATGGGCGTCCACACGAAAAGTGGCTAAGGACCCAAAACATCAACATAGCCTAAGCCGGTTTCCAGTCCCCTTTTTTACAAGCTGACTCGCGAATATTCGGCTTACTGCTTTCTATCCAACTTGTTAAATACACTCCAAAGAAAGGCAAGTACTTGATTTCCCCAAAATAGCCAGGCATTTGGCCCAGCGGCAGTCTGCAAAGCGGTTTGCCGGCTGGCAAAGCGGCAACTAGGGGAAAGCGGCAAAGGAAAAAGCCAAAGGAGCAATGAGCAAGGAAAGATAGAACTCGGATCAATATTTACATAAGCATAGGACCATTGGCCGAATCTTCAGACAGAAGTTTAAAATACACCCCGAGGGTGGAATTGTGCAAATTAACAAGTTCATCAAAGACTTTCTAGAACAGATAAATAAAGCCAGAAGGCAGCCTAAGGAGCAGCAGACAGGTTCGGAGGGTCGGAGGAGACGGCGGTGTCAGGCACCGGGGGAGTCGGCTGGGCAGTCTCGGCTTGATCGCCGCCAGCGGCAGTTGGCCCGGTAGTACGCGGCTCGTTGCTGGAGGCACGGTCGAGTTGAGGCTGGTCGCCTGCTCCGCCCTCTGGCACCTCCGTCTCGCCTTCGTCCTCCGCCTCGCCTTCTTCCTCGGTGCTGGAGTCAATCACCTCCGCCGAGTCCTCACCATATTCCGGGTTCATCCCAAACCACTCCGGCGGCACTTCCTCGCCGCCTTCAGCCCGCTCGGGGACGAAGACACTGGTGTCCGTGTACTCGGCGATGGCCGCCGCACGCTCGACAAGGGCGCCCTCCACCGCCTCCAGCTCGGCCTGGGCCTCTGACCGGAACGCGGCCAGACGGTCCAGGTCCAGCCCCGGATACCATGCCTTAACGAACTCCAATGCCCGGCGCACTCCGGCCCGGGCCGAGGAACCCTTCCAGGCCTCAAGACGGCCGGCTGCGACCTCCAGCCAGTCGGCAGTTCGGCTGGCGGTGCGCAGAGCCGGCATGTCTGGCCACAGGGCGGCAACTGCCTGAGCGTCGGCACGCTGAAGCTGACGCATCCGCCAGTGGGCCGGACGAAGACGGTCCTTGATGCTCAGAAGCTGCTCATTGACGGTCAGGGGAGCGTTGGCGGCAATCTCCTCGCCGTTTTCCCTTTGCGCCTCACGATCAGCCTTGATGGCCAGAGGGACTGCCTGCGAGTGGCCAGGGAAGAAGTCTGCCAAGACAAAAAAGAAGCAAGTCGAAAAATCAGAAGTCAGCCTGACACGTTGTCGGAAACTCAAAGAAAGAAAGCTCACCATCGACGATATCCTCAATCTCGTGGAAGCCGGAAGTCAGCATCGCCTCCCTATCAGTCCAGGAGGAGCGCTCGCTCTCGAACTTGGCCAGGAGAGCAGCCTCCTTCTTCTCGGCCTCGTCCTGCGCCTTCTTGAGCGGCTCCTTCTACTCGGCCAGCTGCGCAGTAAGCAGATCGCACTCCGCAGCGAGTTTGCTGCACTCCTCCCCCTTGACGCGTAAGGCGGTGTTAACTTCACCCAGATGCTCCTGAAGAGTAGCGTTGGCCCCTAAAGAACAAAAGAAAGAGACAAATAAGTCATCAGCAAAGAAGGTCGCCGGAAAGATCCGGCCCGACTACTCAGCAGTCGGCCTGAAGCTCGGGGACTATAGCCCGCGGGTGCGCCAGCGCGCCCCTGCGAAGAAAGAAGAACAAGAAAGGAAACATCAAAGTCGTCAGCAAAGAAGATCGCCGGAAAGATCCGGCCCGACTGCTCAGCAGTCGGCCCGAATCTCGGGGGCTACAGCCCGCGGGTGCGCCAGCGCGCCCCCGCGAAGAAGAGAGGGAAAAGAACTTACTCCGGCTTTCCGTCAAGTCGGTAGTCCGCTTGCTCAACTCCTCAACATTGCGATTGAAGGCAATGGCGCGGAGGTTGTGATACTCCTGCAAACAACAATGTCAGACAAAATAAGTACTTGGAACTCGCCAGAGGGAGTTCCGAGCCGCCTGCTCAGCAGCCGGCCCGAAACGCAGGGAATACACCCAGTGGGTGCGCTGGCGCGCCCCCACAGAGAAAAACAAGAATCAAAAGAAGAAGGAAACATACTCGGACGACCGTCCGCGCTGCCAGATGCGCCCTGGTGCAAGTTTGAAGGGCATCGCCTTCAGCGCGCAGCTTTGCCTGAACGTCCAGAAGCGCTTGATTCAGCGGCCCAGTGCCGCCTCCGCGCAACCACCCGATGGGCGCGGCGCTTGTTGCCTCAGCATCTAGGGCTGCCGAGCTGGCGGCGCCGGTCTCCCGAGGTCGCGGCGCCGAGGTCGCCCTCTCAAGACGGCGGCGCACCGGCGAGGCAACTTGGAGAAGCAGCCTCGCCTCGGACTCGTCCGCGGTCGGCGGCTCCGGTGGACCCGCCGGCTATTTGCCGTGCGGTCTCCCAGACGGCGGTGGAGGCGGCGGTGGCAGCACGAGAGTATCCGACATGGAGGCCTCACCGCTCTCCTTCTCCACGACGGGGTTCTCGGTGCTGGCCTCTCCGGTCTGTCCCGTGAACTCTGGAGGCGGCGGTGCCGAGGACAGTGGGGGGACGAGCATCGCCGATCGGCGACGCGCGGCCTCCTAGGCTTGTTGTCTCGCCGCAAGGGCGGCTTCGGCATCCTTCAGCTTCTGCTGGGCGGAGGCGGCCGCCTTCTCGACCTCCGCCTTCTCCAGACGGTCGGCCTCCTCCTCGTCGCGCTTCTCCCGCGCGTTTTGCTCCGTCGCCTCCCGGAGGTCGGCGGCGGGGTCGACCCGCCGAGTATTGGCGGACGTCTCTGCCGACCCCATGACGGAGCGGACGGCGACTCTCTCAAGGGAAAGGCCCCAGGGCCCTGAAGAAGAATGGAAGTATAAAAGAAGTCTCGGACAAGATTCATCGAAGAAAAATAAAAAAGCGTAAAAACTTACACAGAGACTAGCGGCGGCCTTCTCACTTCCCTACGGAAGCGGTTGGCCTTCGCGGCCGCCTCCTCCCGTTTGGTCGTGGTGGCCGCCCCCTTGAACTTCTTCAACTTGCCGCCGGGCGCACTCGGCCCGGCATGACGCCTCTTCGCGCCGCCTTGGCCAGCCAGGCCGGTGGAGGCGCCGGCGCCCGACGAGCCGACCCTCGGCTGGTGGCGCGGGGCGACTTCCCCTTCGGCGTCGTCATCAGGCCAGTCGGCGAAGGTGGCCGAGGGCCTGAAGCCGCCTACCGCTCCTCCTCCTCCGCCTTCGGCGTCGGCTTCCATCGACGCCGCCCCCAAGTCGGGGTCGTCGACGTCGCTCTCCGCACGATCGGGGACGAACTCGCGGGGCTGTCTCGTGGCGCCGGCTGCAGGCTGCATAAGGGGGTTCTAGCTCAGAAAGAAACCAACGAGAATCAGAAACCGGACTCGGCCGCAAAAGAAGACAAAGCAATAAGGAGATGCGACTTCTTCTCGGCCTTGTCCTGCGCCTTCTTGAGCATCTCCTTCTGCTCGGCCAGCTGCGCAGTAAGCAGATCGCGCTCCGCGGCGAGTTTGCTGCACTCCTCCCCCTTGACGCGCAAGGCGGTGTTAACTTCACCCAGCTGCTCCTGAAGAGTAGCGTTGGCCCCTGAAGAACGAAAGAAAGAGACAAATAAGTCGTCAGCAAAGAAGGTCGCCGGAAAGATCCGGCCCGACTACTCAGCAGTCGGCCCGAATCTCGGGGACTACAGCCCGTGGGTGCGCCAGCGCGCCCCCGCGAAGAAAGAAGAACAAGAAAGGAAACATCAAAGTCGTCAGCAAAGAAAATCGCCGGAAAGATCCGGCCTGACTGCTCAGCAGTCAGCCCGAATCTCGGTGACTACAGCCCGCGGGTGCGCCAGCGCGCCCCCGCGAAGAAGAGATGGAAAAGAACTTACTCCGACTTTCCGTCAAGTCAGCAGTCCGCTTGCTCAACTCCTCAACATTGCGGTTGAAGGCAGTGGCGTGGAGGTTGTGATACCCCTGCAAACAACGATGTCAGACAAAATAAGTACTTGGAACTCGCCAGAGGGAGTTCCGAGCCGCCTGCTCAGCAGCCGGCCCGAAACTCGGGGACTACACCCAGTGGGTGCGCTGGCGCGCCCCCACAGAGAAAAACAAGAAGCAAAAAGAAGAAGGAAACATACTCGGACGGCCGTCCGCGCTGCCAGATGTGCCCTGGTGCAACTTTGAAGGGCGTCGCCTTCAGCGCGCAGCTTCGCCTAAACGTCCAGAAGCGCTTGATTCAGCGGCCCAGTGCCACCTCCGTGCAACCACCCGATGGGCGCGGCGCTTGTTGCCTCAGCATCTAGGGCTGCCGAGCTGGCGGCGCCGGTCTCCCGAGGTCGCGGCGCCGAGGTCGCTCTCTCAAGACGGCGGCGCACCGGCGAGGCGACTTGGAGAAGCAGCCTCGCCTCGGACTCGTCCGCGGTTGGCGGTTCCGGCGGACCTGCCGGCTGTTTGTCGTGCGGTCTCCCAGACGGCGGTGGCGGCACGAGAGTATCCGACATGGAGGCCTCACCGCTCTCCTTCTCCACGACGGGGTCCTCGGTGCCGGCCTCTTCGGTCTGTCCCGTGAACTCCGGAGGCGGCGGTGTCGAGGACAGTGGGGGGACGAGCATCGCCGATCGGCGACGCGCGGCCTCCTCGGCTCGTCGTCTCGCCGCAAGGGCGGCTTCGGCATCCTCTAGCTTCTTCTGGGAGGAGGTGGCCGCCTTCTCGGCCTCCGCCTTCTCCAGACGGTCGGCCTCCTCCTCGTCGCGCTTCTCCCGCGCGTTTCGCTCCGTCGCCTCCGGGAGGTCGGCGGCGGGGTCGACCCGCCGAGTATTGGCGGACGTCTTTGCCGACCCCATGATGGAGGGGACAGCGACTCTCTCAAGGGAAAGGGGGGCCCTGAAGAAGAATGGAAGGAGTATAAAAGAAGACTCGGACAAGATTCACCGAAGAAAAATAAAAAAGCGTAAAAACTTACGTAGAGACTAGCGGCGGCCTTCTCACTTCCCTACGGAAGCGGTTGGCCTTCGCGGACGCCTCCTCCCGTTTGGTCGCGGCGGCCGCCCCCTTGAACTTCTTCAACTTGCCGCCGGGCGCACTCGGCCCGGCGTGATGCCTCTTCGCGCCGCCTTGGCCGGCCAGGCCGGCGGAGGCGCCGGCGCCCGACGAGCCGACCCTCGGCTGGTGGCGCGGGGCGACTTCCCCTTCGGCGTCGTCATCAGGCTAGTCGGCGAAGGTGGCCGAGGGCCTGAAGCCGCCTACCGCTCCTCCTCCTCCGCCTTCGGCGTCGGCTTCCATCGCTGCCTCCCCCAAGTCGGGGTCCTCGACGTCGCTCTCCGCACGATCGGGGATGAACTCACGAGGCTGTCTCGTGGCGCCGGCTGCAGGCTGCATAAGGGGGTTCTAGCTCAGAAAGAAACCAACGAGAATCAGAAACTGGACTCGGCCGCAAAATAAGACAAAGCAATAAGGAGATGCAACTTACCACTGGTGGGGGGTTGTCGCGCGAGTACGACTCCTTGCCGAACTGCCAGTCCTCCCTGAACTCGCAGTTCGCGATATGGTTCACCATATTTGCCACCTCCGCGCGGGGCATCTCCTTGCTGCTCATCCGACTTGGGTCTCGGAGGCCGCTCATCTGGCAGATCAGGTGAGGCCGGCCTTGGAGCGGGAGAACTCGGCGCGCCACAAAGGTGGCCAGCAAGTCGGCCTCGACAAGGCCCTCCGACCGCGTCAAGACTCGGAGTCGCGCTACGGCCGCGGCTCCGGCGGGAGTCAACATCTTGACTCGATGAGACCAGCTGGGGAGCCTCCCAGCTGGGGGGCGGCTTCGTAAGGCGGCAGATTAACCCAGCCACCGTCGGAGGCGAGGTTCTTCACGTAGAAGTATGAGCGCTGCCACATCTTCACCGACTTGATCAGCGAGATGGAAGGGAAGGGGTTGTCGGCCGTTGAGCGCCGCATCGCGATGAAGGCACCGCACTGAGCCGGCATGCCGGCGACGTGCGTGCCGAGCTTAGAAGAGAAGATATCTCCCCACAACTCGATGGTGGGGAGAACGCCAAGGAAACCTTCGCACAGGGTGGCGAAGGCGGACAGTAGCACCACCGTATTCGGGGTGAGGTGGTGCGGCTGGAGGCTATGGAACTCCAGAAACGAGCGGAAGAAGCCGCTCGCCGGCAGCCCTAGAATGCGCATGAGGTGCGAGCGGAAGATGACCCGCTCGCCCTCCTCCGGCGCCAGCGATATCTCCCTCGCCGACGCGGTGCGGTCTCGCACGAGGTGTGCGCCGGGGAGGCGGCGCGTCTTGCGGAGGAAGTCAATGAGGTCTTCGTCGACCACCGAGCCGTCCCACGCACCAGAGCACACGGCCGGAGCCGCGGCGGCGGAGGAAGAGCTCATTGCTGGCTGGTGCAGTGTGGCTCTGCTCGCCGGCGGCAAGAAGAAAGAGAGAAGAGGCAAGAGGAAGCGGGGGTCGGGGGAGACGGGCGCGCATGCTTTCCCGCTCCACCCCCCCCTACTTATAGCCTCCGAGGCTGAGAAGCCGAGGGCGCGAGCGGGGATTAACTGCGCTCGGAACCCCACGCCGCCCCACGATTTAACCCACGAAGTTACTGCGCACAGTAACGACGTGAGTAACCCAACCGTTCGCACAGGCCGCAGCGGATTCGTTCGCGCGCCGAGGCGCGGTAGTGGCGAGCCCCGCCTGACCGCCCGTCACATCGTGCGCGTGGGCCGGCAGACTGTCCCTGCCGCGTGGCGCCCCGTGATAGGGCCGCGGCGGGCGGCAGCTGGGAAGCTTATCAGGCACGCCGCCTAGTCTCCCGCCACAACTTTCGAGCTCTCCATAGAGCAGAACGACCTTCTACGAATCCGACTCCGAATAGTCGGCCCAGAGGAAGACGGCAGGCGAAGCCCAAAGTCCACCATCGGAAGAGTGAAACTGTTGAGGCCCCTAGATGAGTCACTCTCGGAGCCTCACCAGCTTCGGGGACTACTGTCGGAGTAATGGGCCACGGGTAGGCTAACCCGAGCCCCAGAACCTTTCAAGACATCGGGGCGGGCCGCGCCCCTCAAAGCCGAGTCTCAGATGACGACTCCCAAATGAGCCGAGTCTCAGATGACGACTCCCAAATGAGTCGAGTCTCAGATGGCGACTCCCAGAGGAGTTGAGTCCCAGATGGCGACTCCCAGATAAGCCGAGTCTCAGATGGCAGCCCCCAGATGAGCCGACTCGTGGCCGGCGACTTCCGGAGGAGCCGGCTATAGAGAGTCGGCACACGACTTTATACTCGTTTCGATAGGCAAGGCGGGTACGACCACGGCGTGGCCGTCACCTCCTGCTTGCGAGGGGCCAACATGGCTACAGTGTGTCGTACCGCCGGAGATCTCCGGCGTGGCCCGGCACTGTTGCCATGTCAGCCCTGACCTCAGCCACAGTGAGCGGCGCACTGTGGCCACGATGGCCTACCTATACGGCTCAGAGACGGCGGATACGCCCTAAAGGCGGCCCCATGGTATTCGGCTCCCCAGAGTCGGCCAGCCTCTCCTACGGGTCCCACGCGCCATTAACCAGACAAGATGGGGGGTAACGACAGTGATCGCCCGATAGACGTGGCACTGTTGCCACGATCCAATGACCAAGCCTGCGTCATCAGAAGCACGGCTACAGTGCCGGACTCGCCGGCGGGGCCCGCGAGTCAGTAGCCCCATCAGTCGGCGGAGAAGACGGCGGCCTGTGAGACAGACGGCTGGGACCCGTGCCCAGCCGGATTACCATTGTACCCCCGGGGGGTAGGCCTATATAAACCCCCCGGGGCACCCATTCAAAGGGTTCGCTTCCATTAGCCTTAGACCCGATCATATAGGAAGAAGAGGCTAGCCTTGCCTCCTTCTACCTCCAGAACACAGCTCTAGGAGCAACCTTGTAGTCACTATGCCTCAGTGATCATGCGGAGACCCCGCAGAGCAGCAGTAGGGGTGTTGTCTCCCTGGAGAGCCCCGAAGCTGGGTAAGATTCGTCGGCGTGCATGCCTTCGCCTAATCCCGTTTCCTGGCACCGGCGATGTTCTACTCGCTCCCACCATGATAAGCCATCCTTTGGCATATGTCGCACCCAACCCCCGACAGTATATGCAAAATTTATTACTAAACAGAAACAAAAACAAAAAACACAAATAAAATTGGGTTGCCTCCCAACTAGCGCTATCGTCTAACGCCCCTAGCTAGGCATAAAAGCGAGGATAGATCTAAGTAGTGCCATCTTTGGCACTCAATTCATAAGTAGCTCGCATGATAGATTCATAAGGTAATTTAATTTTATTTCTTGGAAAGTGCTCCATGCCTTTCCTTAATGGAAATTGGAATCTAATATCCCCTTCCTTCATATCAATAATCGCGCCAATCGTTCTAAGGAAAGGTCTACCAAGAATAATAGGGCAAGAAAGATTGCAATCTATATCAAGAACGATAAAATCTACGCGAACCAAATTTCTATTTGCAATAATGAGAACATCATTGATCTTTCCCATTGGCTTTTTAATGGTGGAATCCGCAAGGTGCAAATTTAAAGAGCAATCATCAAGATCATGGAAACCTAGAATATCACATAAAATTTTTGGAATCGTGGAAACACTAGCACCCAAATCAAATAAAGCATAACACTCATGATCTTTAATTTTTAATCTTTATAGTAGGTTCCCACTCATCATTAAGTTTTCTAGGTATAGAAGCTTCCAAATTAAGTTTATCATCAAAAGATTGCATCAAGGCATCAACGATATGTTTGGTAAAAAGCTTTATTTTGACTATAAGCATGACGAGAATTCACAACGGATTGCAACAAGGAAATACAACCTTCTAAAGAACAATTATCATAATCAAATTCCTTGAAATCCAAGATAGTGGGTTTAATGCTATTTAAAGTCTTGACCTCTCCAATCCCACTTTTACCAAATTTAGCATCAAGATCTAAAAACTCTGAATTATTGGGACGCCTTTTAACTAAAGTTTACTCATCTCCAGTCCCATCATTATTAAGGTTCATATTGCAAAACAAAGATCTAATAGGGGACACATCAATAACTTTAAGATCTTCATCATTATTTTCATTGAAACTAGAAGAACACGCCTTTACAAAGCAATCTTTCTTAGCATGCAATCTAGCAGTTCTTTCTTTGCACTCATCAATGGACACTCTCATTGCTTTGAGAGACTCATTGATATCATACTTAAGAGAACTAGATCTAAGTTTCAGAGAATCAACATCAAGCGAAAGTCAATCAACGTTCCTAGCCAAATCATCAACTTTGAGCAATTTTTCTTCAAGCAAGGCATTAAAATTCTTTTGAGAGATCATAAATTCTTTCACACTATTCTCAAAATTAGAGGGTTTCTTATTAAAATTACCATAAGAATTATTGTAGGAATTTCCATAATTATTAGAGGAGTTACTAGGGAACGGTCTAGGATTAAAGTTTCCTCTATAAGCATTGTTACTGAAACTATTCCTACCAATAAAATTCACATCCATAGATTCATTATTATTCTCAATCAAAGTAGACAAAGGCATATCATTGGAATCAAGAGGAGCACTGTTAGTAGCAAATAACTTCATAAGTTCATCCATCTGTCCATTCAAAACATTGATTTGTTCTATAGCCTACACCTTTTTACTAGTAGATCTTTTGGTATGCCATTGAGAATAATTAGCCATAATATTATCAAGGAGTTTTGTAGCATCTCCTAAAGTGATTTCCATAAACGTGCCTAACATGGCCGAATCTGAAAATTCAATCCGGCATAAAAATTTTGTATGATCATCCATAAGTTCAAACCATGAGTAGGGCAATTGTGAATGATCAATTTCATTCTTTCCCAAGATTGGGCAACATGCTCATGATCAAGTTGTTTAAAATTCATAATATCGTTCCTAAGAGTGATGATCTTAGCGGGAGGAAAATATTTAGAGATAAAAGCATCTTTGCACTTGCTCCAAGAATCAATACTATTTTTAGGCAAAGACGAAAACCAAACTTTAGCACGATCTCTAAGTGAAAACAGAAATAACTTCAATTTAACGATATCATTATTCATATCTTTCTTCTTTTGCATATCACACAAATCAAAAAATCAACAAAATTGTTTAGATGGGTAGCGGCATCTTCACTAGGAAGGCCGGCGAATTGATCTTTCATAACAAGATTCAGCAATGCAGTATTGATCTCACAAGACTCAACATCATTAACAGGAGCAATCGGAGTACTAAGGAAATAATTATTATTGGTATTGGAGAAATCACACAATTTGGTATTATCTTGCGCCATGACGACAAGTAATCCAACACACAAGCAAACAAAAAGGCAAACGAAAAAGAGAGACGAGATTGGGAAAGAGAGGGCGAATAAAATGGCAAGGGTGAAGTGGGGGAGTGGAAAACGAGAGGCAAATGGCAAATAATGTAAATGCGAGGGAGATGAGTTTGTGATGGGTACTTGGTATGTCTTGACTTGAGCGAAGACCTCCCCGGCAACGGCGCCCGAAATCCTTCTTGCTATGTCTTGAGCTGGCGTTGGTTTTCCTTGAAGAGGAAAGGGTGATGCAGCAATAGTAGCGTAAGTATTTCCCTCAGTTTTTGAGAACCAAGGTATCAATCCAGTAGGCGGCTCCTCAAAAGTCCCACGCACCTACACAAACAAACAAAGAACTCACAACCAACGCAATAAAGGGGTTGTCAATCCCTTCACGACCACTTGCGAAAGTGAGATCAGATAGAGATAGTATGATAAGATAAATATATTTTTGGTATTTTATGATATAGATTGGAAAAGTAAAGATGCAAATAAAAGTAGATTGAAACCTTATATGATAAAAGATAGACCCAGGGGCCATAGGTTTCACTAGTGGCTTCTCTCAAGATAGCATAAGTATTATGGTGGGTGAACAAATTACTGTCGAGCAATTGATAAAAAAGCGAATAATTATGAGATTATCTAGGCATGATCATGTATATAGGCATCACGTCCGCGACAAGTAGAACAACTCCTGCCTGCATCTACTACTATTACTCCACACATCGACCGCTGTCCAGCATGCATATAGAGTATTAAGTTCATAAGAACAGGGTAACGCATTAAGAAAGATGACATGATGTAGAGGGATAAACTCATGCAATATGATATAAACCCCATATTTTTATCCTCGATGGCAACAATACAATACGTGCCTTGCTGCCCCTGCTGTCACTGGGAAAGGACACCGCAAGATTGAACCCAAAGCTAAGCACTTCTCCCATTGCAAGAAAGATCAATCTAGTAGGCCAAACCAAACTGATAATTCGAAGAGACTTGCAAAGATAACTCAATCATACATAAAAGAATTCAAAGGAGATTCAAATATTTCTCATAGATAAACTTGATCATAAATCCACAATTCATCGGATCTCAACAAACACACCGCAAAAAGAGTTACATCGAATAGATCTCCAAGAAGATCGAGGAGAACATGGTATTCAGATCCAAAAAGAGAGAAGAAGCCAGCTAGTTAATAACTATGGACCCAAAGGTCTGTGGTAAACTACTCACAACTCATCGGAGGGGCTATGGTGTTGATGTAGAAGCCCTCGATGGTCGATTCCCCCTCCGGCGGAGCGTCGGTGAAGGCTTTAAGATGGGATCTCACGGATACCGAAGGTTACGGTGGAGGAAATTGTTTTTCATTGGCTCCCCTGATGTTCTCGGGGTACGTGGGTATATATAGGAGGAAGAAGTAGGTCGGTGGCCACCCGAGGGGCCCACGATATAGGGGGGCACGCCCTGTAGGGCTGGGCGCGCCCTCCACCCTCGTGGCCGCCTCGGCTGCTTCTTGGCTTGCACTCCAAGTCCTCTGGATCATGTTCGTTCCAAAAATCACGCTCCCGAAGGTTTCATTCCGTTTGGACTCAGTTTGATATTCCCTTTCTTCGAAATACTGAAATATGCAAAAAAAATAGCAATACGGGTTGGGCCTCCGGTTAGTAGGTTAGTCCCAAAAATGGTATAAATGTGTAAAGTAAAGCCCATAAACATCGAAAACGGGTAATATAATAGCATGGAACAATCAAAAATTATAGATATGTTGGAGACGTATTAGTAAGCATTGGTCGCCCAAGTGTTTCGTTCTTTTTTCTTTAAATGTTGTTCACATGATTCACTGTGTTGATCTAACTATTTGTGTATGTCTTCTTTTTTGCAAATATAGAATTCCTAGAGCAACGAGGGAGTTGTTCAATAATCCGGGCGGCCGTGGCCAAGTTTCTCTTAACATGCGCAGCCTTGGTGTGAATGAACCTGTTCAATATACCATAAGTACAAAGGATGGTCGCATAATGATTGATGCTAAAGGATGGTCAAGGTTCAAAACTCTATCAAAGCTTGCGGTAGGGGATGATGTCAAAATCAAACTTTCTCGGCAAGGAGATCTGGTCCAAATCAACTTTGAAATTCTTCTGTAGCAGCACGCAACTGCCGAACTCATCTATCCTCCGAGTGATTTTGATGTATTAATATGGCATGGTGAAACAAGTGTCTTGAGTGTATAAGTAGTACAACAGTATTATTTATCACGTAGGACATGTTGAAAAAATTGCAACTCCGATTGATGGTTATGAACTATCGTTCAATTTCATTCTAATAGTTGTCGCGCTTTATTTAATATTCTGTATTCGCCTTGCGACAACATCTAAAAGTAGCACCCTACTGATCGCTTGCAATATGAAATGCGCCGAGTTAGAAGACATTGGCCCCCAAACATGCAAGCGCATAGGCTTGTGGCCCAAAGTCTAGAACCGTGAGCCTATCTGAGTATTATATTCTCAACTGAACCACCATATTATGTTATATGTATTCCCCTTGATTTTTCTTATGTACAAAGTTGTGATATAAAAGATTTTTATATTTCTTTACAAAGGGAGTATCTCTGTCAAAAATATATTTATGTGTAACTAGTTACTCATGCCTTTCTACTTCCTTTCTCTGGTATGTGGGGCATCTAGCAACGGGGTCCACGTGCCATGCATCAAATTAGAGTGCACAAATGCACGGTAGACTCACCTCGGTCATAGCGCCGCAGTAATGCCCAATGAGCCATCAAATCACAAAAAAACACCGTTCCAGCTTTAGCAGTAAGATGGACGGACGAAGCAGCAATATTTCACTGGGCCTAAATCCCCTTCTCCCTTGTGTGCTTGTTCAGAGAAAAAACCCTCTCGGCAATTGCGTAGGGTTTTCTCATGGAGAACCAGGTACGAATTCTTCATCCATCCCCGATAAATACTAGTCCCTTGGTCGCAGGTAATCCTAGGATGGCACTCGCCGCTGTTGATGCATTTTTCTTCCTACTGAATCTACTGTGTTTCATTTGCAGTGCCCAAAGTGCGAGGACCCTACAGGTTTCTGCGCCCTCGGTGAGACGCCGCACTTGTTCCTTCTCATCCTAACACGGGATTTTAAAACATGCACAATATGTTCCTAGAATCTTCTTTTCTATCCGGGAGGGTGGGGGGTTTTGAACATGTTGTCGACTAATTTGGAAATTTTGATTGCTATATTTGGATAAAAGGTACTAGTACCATGGTCAACACTGACGTGAAGGAGGAAATTATTTCTAGATTCGGATAGCAAATACATTGTGTTCTCATATTATTTTTCCTGCAGTGCATTCCTTGCTCTGCCAAAACACATGTACTCAAGATGGTTGGCCTTGCCATAACTGAATACACCAGTTTAATGGTCACATTGAAGACAAGCCATGGATATAAGTTCCGAGTTGGGTTCATGAACCAAGAAGATTGTTGTTTTTTTATGGCCGAAACTTGGATAAACTTTCTCAAGTGTTACGGACTGAAAGTTGGCGCATGAGTGTTGATAGAAATAGCAGAACCTGGTCTCTTCTTCACTGTGAGCTCCACCCCTATGTCGCTTCAGTAGTTCATCCATGTTAGTTTTGTATCTGGTTCTAGCATGTTGCCTCGATTATTTCTTAATCTTCCTATTCTGTCTAACTAATCACAATTTAACTTTAGAAGTAGCAACGATTTGTGATTCCCTTCTCTCATGAAGATGCTACTTCTCACTAATATTTCTTATAATTGGTGGCGCGTGTAGGTTATTTCGAAGTTAAGCACGCTACTCGTTTGTTATTCTATAAGCACTCAGCTGTTACTGATGGCAGTGAAGTTGACTGGGACGACATCCACCAGTTCCTACACTTTATTGATCGTCTTGAGGTCCTTGTGGAGCGCTTCAAGGAAGGCCACGTGGGATATGTGTGCCACTGCTGCACACATTGAACAGATCCAACTGTGTCGAGAAACTTATGGTACGAGTTGTTTTCTGTTATATATGTTGTTCATAAACTCTTGCTTATACACTGTTTTACAGCTGTGATCTTCTTGAAACAGAAACTGCCCAGTTCTATTGTTCCTATATAGATGCCTGACCATGGTCGGGTCAAACTTGCGCTTGGTCACAACATGATGTTTATGTCGACCTACTCCATTTCCCTTGGAGGTGAAAAGATAATTATTCATGGGTGGTCTCAAATAATGAAGGCCCGTCCATCTTGGAGAATAGGACAGAAGGTTATGCTCATGTTTTTCCATGGCTATAAAGTGAATATCCTATTTATTGACCACATTGCGAGATGAAGCCGCTTCCAGAAGGTTGTGGATGTGCGGGGTGGCGCCTGGGCCTTGTCCTGGGGCTTGGTGGCCTCACCCTTGCCTAACTATAGGCAAAGTAGCACTGTTCAAGGTGCGCTTTGTACGGTTGAACCTGTATAAGTACTCATACTGCCTTCAGGTATGGTTGTTAAGTGCCCCTGCTGGTTTCAGTTAAGGTTGTTAAGTACTCCTCTCGCTTTTATAGTCTGTCGTGTTTCTTCAGCCCCGTGTTCCTCCAGCCTCCAAAACCAAACCAGCGCCAGCGGGGCCACCTGCTTCCGCCTCCCACGGCTGGCTGCACCGAAGCACACACATCGCCTCCCCACCATTTCCTAAATCATTAATGCCGACATCCGAGGCCTCGCTGTTGTCCTCCGTGCGCTTTAGTGCGCTCGCTGCGGCCGCCCTCTCACGTTGTCAACATGGTCAACAAACAAGAGGAATCGGGAGAGGGCTGTACTTGGAGAGGATGATAGTAGGGGCCCACCATGTCCATGGCCGTACGCAAGCAAGTTCCTCTTTTTTTTGTTTTATACTCCATTGTCAGTGTATAGAAAAAGGAAATGCTTCCTCCTAGTGGTTTGCTGACATCTGGGACCCATGACATTGTCAGTGTATAGTCAATAGACAAGAGAACAACACAAGATCGGCTGACACCTGGGACATAGCTGCTCGAGCAGTATTTTTTTGTTATTGTTGATAAGGAGCAGGGTTTCAACTAGGCTGTGGCCTGTCTAGCCTAGGCTTCTATTTTACATTCACCACATGACTAGCCTAGCTATTTTTTTCTTTGTGAAAATGAGCCTAGTTTATTTTTTCTGAAGAATACCCAATCCAGGCCTACTTATTTTTCTACGCCCTGCTAGGCTGCAACTCTTTCAAGATGGCTGCAAATCCTGAAAAATATGAAATGGGATGTATATATAAAAATAGACGACAAATTGGCAATTACTTTAAAATTTCTGAATTTTTTCACATTTTTAGATTCCAATTTCACACGGCTTTAACCTAATTTAAATATATCTTCAAAGTACTTTAAATCTAGCTCAACATTTCGGTAAAATAGTTTGGACCCCACCGAAATATGAAAAATCACGTTTAAATTTTTAACCCTGGCCTCGCCAACAAAAAAATGGACTGCAATAAATTGCATAAGAAGTTGCAATGAGCTATAAATTATTAAAAAATAGGGAATGGTCTGACTTGTGAGCCTATTAAGTTGACGTGTATGCAAGATTTTTTTACTTATTATATATGTCAACAAACGATTCTAGCAAATGTGATCGTTGGATGTCAATCCAACGGCCGTCGTGCTTCTTCAATCTCTGATCTTCCTGCTCCAGCCACCAAATCCAGTGCTGGCGGGACCGCCTGCTCCCTTCTCCTGTGGCCGGTTGTGGTATTGCGCAGGCCTCACCACCCCCTACTTCTCCCACCGCTAGCCAGGCCATACCTCTACTCACCCACATCCCTCTAGTGTTGTGGCTTCGCCGCCTCCGGGTCATTCCCTTCCTAGGTCTCATCTTCATCCATCGCATTGGTGTTCTCGGCATGGCGTGGGTCAACGTTGTCAACAAACGACAACATCGGAAGAGGGATGTACATGGAGAGGCTGGCAGTTGGGACCCACATGGTTCATGGCCGCACGCAAGCGAGTACCTCCTTATTACGCCAAAAAGAATGAATCATCCCAATGATAGCTGGGACCCACCAGCTATATCTTGGCACCGAAGGAAGTGCCTCCTTATTAAGCAAAAAATAACAAGTGCTCCCCATGACAGCTAGGGCCCACCAGATTTGAGGCTGACTTGTGGCCCTACCAAGTTGACGCGTATGCAGGACTTTGTCAACTTAGTCAACAAACAATTCTATCACCAGTGACCGTTGGATTGTTAACATCCAACGGTCGTCCTGCTTCTTCAACCTCTAATTTTCTTGCTCCAGCCATCCAAACCACCACGTGCTCCTGCCTCCCGTGGCCAGCCGTGCTGCTGCGCGGGCATCACTGCCCTCTACTACTCCCGCCGCTGGCCAAGCCATCTCTCTACTCACCTACACCCCTGTTATTCTGCGGTGGCGGCAGCCTCACACCGCAGCCAAACCAGTCAACCCTCGTACTACCCTCCATGTGTTCCCAGGCTCCACGTCATTCCCTGCCTCACCATCGTCCACCATATGGTGTTGTCCGCACGGCGTGGTCAACAAACAACAACCATTGAAAGAGGACTGTGCGCGGTGAGGCTGACAAATGGACCCACCAGCTACATCTTCGCATGCAAGGAAGTGCCTCCTTATTACGCGCAAAAAAAATCCTCCCCCTGTCAGCTCGGACCCATCATCAATATCTTCGTATGCAAGGAAGTGCCTCCTTATCCTCCATGGCAGACGAGACCCACCCTGTCGAAGCGTACGTAGCATTGTCATTCTGGTCGCAAATGTTACGTACATACTGGTCCATCAGTCTTTCTGCCATGATGAACTGTGGCCCAGTAAGGAGCGGTAGCTGTTCAGACGGTCTTGTCTATATCCTGTACACGTACATACAGCCACGCTGCAAGAAAGTAAATATGAATATGTACGTACATACGGGCGGGGTCTCGAACATGTACAGCGACAGCGTCCTGTTCATCGGCAGCCAACTGACTGGGTCGGAACGGAGAAACAATGTCATTTTCATCGGGAGGAAACAGACTAGGTCGGAATGCATCGTGTTCATCGGGAGCCAACCGGCTTGGATGGAACAGCCGAAACGTGGTCTGGTGTACCGCAAAATGGAGGAAACAGACTTGTGTTCGAGCTCCTACGATCGAAACAGGGTGTTGTTGATCGGGAGGGGTGTGGCGTACCGCAAAACGAAGGAAACAGACTTGTGTTGGACCACCTGCGGTCGAAATGGGGTCTTGATTATCGGAAGGGGTGTGGCGTACCGCAAAACGGAACTCCACGGGCTACTACTCATCCACCGTCTACTACCTCGCTCCAGCCTCCACAGGCTACTTTTCATCCACAATCGACTTCCTCCAGCCTCCACCTGCTACTGTTCATCCTCCGTTGACTTCCTCCAGCCTCCACCAGCTACTGTGCACCATGGGGTCATGTTCATCCAGCCTCCACCAGATACTATTCAACCAGCCCTCCACACAGGGTCCTATTCAACCAGCCCTCCACGGGCACCTGTTCATCCACCCCTAATCGGCTCGGGTGTGTGGTGGCCTCCTCTCGATCAGATTCATGTTCATCCAGCGGCAATGGCCTCTACTACCACGGGGTCCTGTTCATCTAACCTCCACTGGGAACTGTTCATCCAACCCCAGCAATGGTCACTATTCAGCGAGAGGCAGCAGCAGGTTCGACCGGCTTCAGTTAACAGCAGTAGCGAAGGAATCACTCGGGTTTAGTAAACAGCCAGGGATCGATCGCTCGGGTTCAGTAACGTAGCTAGTGAAATCGCTCAGGTTCAGTAAGCGAACGCCTCACTCAGGTTCAGTTAGAGCCCAACGCCTCGCACCCACGCGCGTACGTGTATGAGAGAAACGTGCAATCCCTCCGTGCATCGCTCGGCCCGACCACCCACTGTAACCGGGAACTCCCCAAAATTTTCCTCGCCATCGCTTCTACCATGATTTTTTTCCGTCATGGACAGCCCAAGAATATCATGCCGGTGCGTCCCCGGCCCGCCCAGGATGAAAAGCCCATTTTCTGTCATGATTTTTTGTCATAGAAGTAGGAGCCCACCACATCTATGATCATACGTGCTGTTGTCACAATTATCATCATAGAAGTGTCATAAGCATGACAAAAAAATTCCGTTCAACCCAAAATGTCACGGATGTGTCTTTTTTTGTAGTGGAAGGGGTCACCAAAAGCTTCACTGACAACCAAAAACGATGATCATATCCGCAAGTGGGTAGAATCTCTAGGAGAAGCGGATTATAAACTTAGAGATGACTTCTTTCACATCTAGAGGGACATTGCGACAAACATCATGAAAGAAGTCATCCAAGAGAATGGGATGCTCCACCACGGCCCTATATCGTGAGCTGACGTCTGAACTTGCATAGGCATGCAACGTCAGGACCTCACACCGTTCAAGAAGCTAGGGTGCATCCTCGATGATATGGAAGGATGGAAGTTCTAGTGATTTATGATGCCGATGATGATGATATGTGTCGGTTGAACTTGTATACTTTCTATAGTGATGAAATTTTGTCATGTCCACGGTCCCTGCCGAACTTGCATAACGCTACTTTGTTAGTTTGGGTACGATGACCTGCATACCTCTAGTTAATTAGTTTGCGTACAATGAAACTGCGTTGATTATTTATGTTTACTATATGTTGCATCTAGTTGCTAGCCCTTTCTTTTTCATGTTGCTCAAGTATATTTTGTTGCATATGATTGTACATTCTCGTGATGAAAATGCATCTCTATTAGATACCTAGATTCTTGATGACGAAGAAGCAGTGTTGTGTCGTGTACAAAGGGAAGGTTCCGGGAGTACCACGAGTGGCCCGAGTGTCAGGCGCAAGTGGAGCGGGTCTCGGGCGCCAGCCATAAAGGCTTCAAAAGCAGACAAGAAGCACAAGCTAGTTACTTGAGGTTCACGCTAGCGCAAGAGAGGACTCATAACTGCCTCATGTACTACATAATTTCGCTCTTACTCATAGTGATAGCTCTTCTCGTGTATATCATTGTTTAGAGGGATGACGATCTAGTTGCAAGTATTTGAGACTTGTCTATTTTCGAGATGATGACGAGAGACCACTTTGTGTTGGATGATGATTATGAGGATGATATGATTTGATGAGACTATTTGTATGTGTACGCTATGATTATATTTGTATGTGTATGATATGCAAGAGATTATTGTATAAAGCCTGTACAAATACAAAACAAATATGCAGAAAAAATCAGAAACTAATAAAACTAGCAGTAGCGAGGGGATAAAGCTAGCAGCAGCGCACACTTACCAGTAGCGCGGCTTACTTTGAAGCGATGAAGCTATTAGCAGTAGTGTGCTCCTGTGAAGCTCACTACTGCTAGTAATGTATAGCAGTAGCGCGGGTAGACACGCACTACTGCTATGTGTTAGTTGTAGCGTCATAACAGTAGTGCAGTTCCCCACGCTTCTGATACACGTAAGACCCGCGCTACTGCTAGGATTTTCCCTAGTAGTGATGTTTGTTGGTTTTCAATAGAACTTATGCTTTTTACTTTGATGTTGTGATGAATAGTTACTTTCTCATGAGAAGTTATATGATAAAGTTCTATAATAAAGTTTGTTACAATAATAAGCATGATGCTACTACATCCGTATTTTGTTTTTATCGACACCTCTCTCTCTCTCTAAGCATGTGGGCATGTTTTCGATATCGGTTTTTCGCTTGAGGACAAGCGAGGTCTAAGCTTGCGGGAGTTGATAAGTCCATTTTGCATCATGTTTTCCTAGTGTTATTTATAATGTTTTTATGCATAATAATGCTTTCTGGAGTAATTCTAATGCATTTTCTCTCATAGTATGCAAGGTTTACATAAAGAGGGAGAATACCGGCAGCTGGAATTCTGGACCTGAAAAAGCTACGTCAAAGCTACCTATTATGCACAACTCCAAATGAGCTAAAAATTTACAAAGAATTATTTGGGGATATATAAAAAATACTGGAGCAAATAACTACCAGAGGTGGGCACCTAGTGACCACAAGACACCAAGGCGCGCCCTGGTGGGTTGTGGCCATCCCAACCCACCTCCGTTTCCCATCTTCTGGTACTTAAGGTCTTTTGACCTAGAAAAAATAAGGAGAGGACTTTCAGGACGGAGCACCTCCATCTCGAGGCGAAACTTGGGCAGGAGCACTTTTGCCCTTTGGTCGAGCGATTCTGTCGGGGGAACTTCCCTCCCGGAGAGGGAAATCGAAGCTATCGTCATCACCCTCTCATATTTGGGAGGCCAATCTTCATCAACATATTCAATAGCACCATCTCCTCTCAAACCTTAGTTCATCCTTTGTGTTCAATCTTTGCAGCGGAACCTCAGCTTGGTACCTATGGGTGACTCGTAGTGTTGATTACATCTTGTAGTTGATTACTATATGGTTTATTTGGTGGAAAATTATATGTTCATATCCATTATGCTATTTAATACCCCTCTAATCTTGAGCATGAATAGCATTTGTGAGTAGTTACTTTTGTTCTTGAGGTCATAAGAGAAGTCATGTTGCAAGTAATCATGTGAATTTGATATGTGTTCGATATTTTGATTATATGTATGTTTTGATTCCCTTAGTGGTGTCATGTGACTGTCGACTACATGGAACTTCACCATCTTTGTGCCTAAGGTAATGCATTGTGGAGTAGTTATTAGATGATGGGTTGCTAGAGTGACAGAAGCTTAAACCCTAGTTTATCGCTACTTCGTAAGGGACCGATTTGGATCCAAATGTTTACTGCTATGGTTAGATTTTATCTTAATACTTTTCTCGTAGTTGTGGATGCTTGCGAGGGGGTTAATCATAAGTGGGAGGCTTGTTCAAGTAAGAACAACACCCAAGCACCGGTCCACCCACATATCAAATTATTAAAGTAGAGAACGCAAAACAAATCAATATGATGAAAGTGGCTAGATGAAATTCCCGTGTGCCCTCAAGAACACTTTGCTTATTATAAGGGACCATTTTGGCCTTTCCTTTGTCACAAAAGGATTTGTCTAGCTACCTTGCTGCACTTTATTTACCATTATAGTTACTTGTCCGTTACAAATTATCTTGCTATCAAACTACCTGTTACCGACTATTTCAGTGCTTGCAGAAAATACCTTGCTGAAAACCACTTATCATTTCCTTATGCTCATTGGGTTCGACACTCTTACTTATCGAAAGGACTACGATTGATCCCCTATACTTGTGGGTCATCACCCACCGTATGCTATGTTCAAGAGAGAAGCCTCTAGTGAAAACTATGGCCCCGGGGTCTTTTTATTATATACTAAAAATCCAAAAATTACTTGATGCAATTTATTTACCTTTACTTTATTTGTGTTTTTTATCTATCTATCACTATGATATTTGATCCTCGCAATTAACCATAAAGGGATTGACAACCCCTTGTTTGCGTTGGGTGCAAGTATTTGTTATTTTGTGTGTAGGTACTGGTAACGAGGTGTTGTGTGGTTCTCCCACTGGATTGATAACCTTGGTTCTTAACTGAGAGAAATACTTATTTGTACTGTACTGTGCCATCCTCTCATCTCCGAGGAAATCCAAACGCAGCTCACAAGTACCAAGAATAATTTCTAACACCATTGTTGGGGAGACATCATCAACATCTATCAAGTACCATCGCATAAACTTTCATCTCCTTGCATTAGTTACATTTGACATTTGCCTCTCGATTTCATCTCCCCCACTTCTAAAACGTTTTTACAAAAACACAAAGTATTTTCTATTTCCCTTTTTGCTTGTTTACTTGTTTGATTGAAGTTGCTATCATGTTAGAATTTGATAAAATTATTGTTGAAAGTGCTAATGAGGATAGCGCTAGCGAGGCTCTAGTGGAAAATTTTGAATCTTGTGTTCTTAATCATGATCCTTTGGAAACAAAGCTCCCACCAATTTCAAAACTAAAATCTATCATGTGGGTACCAGGAATATTATTGGAAAGAATATTATTCAGGAATACTTTGATTGCATGGGAGTCATACCCATAATTAGAGGATCAATTCTTGATAAAAAAATTTCTATGTGGATGCTATTGCTATGCATGTGTAAGTTAGAAAGAATTTTCTTGCATATTCATCTGGCACTACAAAAGATATTTATGAACTTCCCAACATCCATGAACCTAAAATTAAAAAGATTGCTACAATTATCCTTATGCGTGAATTTGACTACATAATCCGAGAACTAGAGAAATCTTTGCTTACTATAGGATAAATTTTGAGCATCCTGAATAGAAGAAATTCTCCATGATAAAGACACTATACATAGTTTGGAATCCAAAGATTATTTTGCTTATAGTGAAAATCTTAGGAGGAGAGTTCCTTATGCTGAAGTTATTAAAACTTTGTACCACCATACTTGTGATGAATTGGAGTGGATTACCAAGTGAATTATGAAGGATTTAGTAATGAATGGTTTGAATAGATGGCTAGGGAACCTATTGATGATGAAATACATGTTTTATATGAGGATGTTTATGGGGATGATTTGGGATTTGAAGTAATGAATGTTAAAATTACCGAACGAAGTCCTTTCTGTAATTTCAGCTCTCCTACTAGGATAGAAGAGTATGAGAAGAGAGATTACTAAGAAAAGTTTCGTAAGATCTGATTAAAAAGGACTTGGGCATGAAAGTTGACAACACTTGAAACTATGCATTACGCCTAGCCAGGGGCGTAAAACAATTGCGCTTGTTGGGAGGCAACCCAATAGCTACTTTATATTTCTTGTTCTTTTCAGGTTTTTGGTGTGCACACAACTATGCGACTATTATGGTTGCGTGTTTGTGTTCAAATTAGTGTTTGTGCCAAGTAATGCCTTTGGGATGATTTGGATGATAGTTGCTTTGATTCTGTGAGAAAATAGAAACTTTTGCGCTCGGTAGTAGAATTGTTACGATTCACTGGACCGTGGTAAAATTCTAATTTTTTTACAAATCATGGGTATACAAATTTTCCATGTTTTCCAAATTTTCAGAATTTTTGGAGTTACATAAGTATGGTCATTGTTCGAATCATTACAGACTGTTCTGTTTTTGACAGATTCTATTTTCGTTGCATTGTTTGCTTGTTTTGATCAATCTATGAATTGTATCGGGGGTATAAGCCATGGTGAATTTAGAATATAGTAGGTATAATACAATAATAAAATATGAATGAGTTTATAACAGTACCTAAAGTGGTGACTTGCTTGTTATACTAACGGATCTCATGAGTTTTCTGTTGAGTTTTGTGTGCTGAAGTTTTCAAGTTTTAAGTGAGGTCACGATGGATGAAGGAATAAGGAGTGGCAAGAGCCTAACCTTGGGGATGCCCGAGGCACCCCAAGGTAATATTCAAGAACTAACAATCATCTAAGCTTGGGGATGCCCCGTATGGCTTCCCCTCTTTCTTCTACCAACTATCGGTAAATTACTTGGAGCTATATTTTTATTTATCACATGATATGAGTTTTGCTTGGAGCGTTGTGTATTATATGAGTCTTTGCTTTGTTTACTTTTTAGTTTGCCACAATCATCTTTGCTGGACACACCTTTTTGAGAGGGGCACACATTATTCATGATTTGTTAGAATACTCTATGGGCTTCACTTAAATCTTTCGAGCTAGGAAATTGCTCTAGTACATCACCTCTATCTTTTAGAGCATGGAGGTGGTTTTATGTTAAAGAAATAGTTGCACTCTCATGCTTCACTTATATCATTTTGAGAGTTGATAATAGTAATGGCAATTATCACGGGTTATGAATTTGGTCTTGATATGATAGGTATTCAAGAGGGATATAATAAAAAAATTATGTAGATCACTGAATATGATAAGTTTGATTCCTTTCAATAGTTTTGCGATATAAAAATGGTGATATGTGGAAGGTACTAGTGAATGATTGTGTTTTAGTAAGAATGTTGGTGTTAAGGTTTGTGATTCCCGAAGCATGCACATATGGTCTCTTGTTATGTTATGAAGTTGGAGCATGATTTATTATTGATTGTCTTCCTTATGAGTGGCGGTTGGGGACGAGCGATGGTCTTTTCCTACCAACCTCCCTCCTAGGGGCATGCGTAGTAGTACTATGCTTCGAGAGCTAATAGACCTTTGCAATAAGTATGTGTGCTCTTTATGACTAATGTGAGTGCATGGATTATACGCACTCTAACCTTTCCGCAATTGGCTAGCCTCTTTCCTACCATGCATTGCCCTTCCTCACCTCGAGAGTTGGTGCAAAATTCGCCGGTGCATCCAAATCTCGTGATATGATACACTCTATCACACATAATCCTACTTATATCTTCCTTAAAACGGCCACCATACGTACCTATTATGTCATTTACATAGCCATTCCCAGATATATGCCATGCAGCTTCCACCGTTTTGTTTATTATGACACACATCATCATTTATCATATTGCTTTGCATGATCATATAGTTGACATAGTATTTGTGGCTCAGCAACTGTTCATCATTATCATAGATGTTAGGCTAGATCATTGCACATCCTGGTACACTTCCATAGGCATTCATATAGTGTCATATTTTTTCTAATATCGAGTCGTAATTTTGGGTTGTAAGTACATAGAAGTTGATCATCATTATTCAATATTAGATCATTGTCCCGGTAAGGAAATAATAATAATAAAAGGCCAAAAAGTTCCCACCAGAAAAATGAGATAAAAAGAGAGAAGGGGCAATATTACTATCTTTTTCCACACTTGTGCTTTAAAGTAGCTCCATGTTTTTCATATAGCTTGTCTCATATATAGTCACTTTCATATACTAGTGGGAATTTTTCATTATAGAACTTGGCTTGTATATTCCGATGATGGGCTTCCTCAAATGCCCGAGGTCTTCTAGAGCAAGCAAGTTGGATGCACACCCACTTAGCTTTCAGTTTGATCTTTCATACACTTATAGCTCCTAGTGCATCTATTGCATGGCAATCCCTGCTCCTTGCATTGACATCAATTGAAGGACATCTCCATAGCCCGTTGATTGGGCACATCGATGTGAGACTTTGTTCCTTTTTTTATCATCACCATATTAATATCTACCACCGCATTCTATTCTACCCATAGTGCTATATCCATGGCTTGCACTCATGTATTGTGTGGGAGTTGAAAAGGCTGAAGCGCATTAAAAAGTATAACCAATTGCTTGGCAGACGCCGGGGTAGTGCATGATTTATATGTTGTGTTAAGAGGATGGATCATGACAAGGCTATATGATTTTGTAGGGATATCATTCTTTAGCATTTTTTTTGAAAGACATGATTGTTTGTTAGTATGCCAGAGTATTGATGTCTTTATATCAAATTATAGACTATTGATTTGAATCATTCAGATCTAAATATTCATACCACAAAAGAAATATTACATGATAGACATGTTAGGTAGCATTTCACATCAAAAAAATGTTTTTATCATTTACCTACTCGAGGACGAGCAGGAATTAAGCTTGGGGATGCTTGATATGTCTCCAAAAAATCTATAATTTTTATTTTTCCATGCTATTATAGTATCAATCTTGGATGTTTTATGCAATTATATGCAATTATATATCATTTTTTGGGACTAACCTATTAACATAGTGCCAAGTGCTACTTGCATTTTTTTGGCTTTTTTAGCTTTCCAGGAAATCAATACCAAACGAAGTCCAAATGCTACGAAACTTTTTAACGATTTTTTCTGGACAAGAGAGATCCTAGAAGCTTCCGGAGGAGACCAGAAGGCAAACGAGGAGACGGCAAGGCAACATGGCGCGCCCTGATGCCTTGTGGGCCCTCGTGGCTCCGTCTGACATAATCCCACCTCTATAAATTCCTAAAATCGGGAAACCAACAGAGAACCGCCCAAAATACTTTTTCTGCCACCCCAAGTTTATGTTCTTCTGCGATCCCATCTGGAGGCCTTTTTCAGTACTCTGCCGGAGGAGGAATCGATCATGGCGGGCTTCTATATCAACCTTGTTGCCCTTCCGATGATGTGTGAGTAGTTTACCACAGACCTACGGGTCCATAGATAGTATCTAGATGGCTTATTCTCTCTCTTTGATCTTCAATACAGTGTTCTCGATGTTCTTGGAGTTCTGTTTGATGTAATCTTTTTTTGCACTATGTTTGTTGGGATCCGATGAATTGTGGGTTTATGATCAAATAATTCATGAATATTATTTGAGTGTTCTCTGAATTTTTTTACATGATTATTATAGCTTTTTATTTCTCTCTAATCTATCCATTTGGTTTGGTCAACTAGATTGATTCATCTTGCAATGGGAGAGGTCCTTTGCAATGGGTTCAAGCTTGTGGTGCTCTATATCCCAGTGACAACGTAGGCGACAAGACGCGTATTTGTATTGTTGCCATTAAGGGGAAAACGACGGGGTTTATTCATATTGGTTGGATTTACTTTGTCTATATCATGTCATCTTGCTTAAGGCGTTACTCCATTTTTACTAACTTAATACTCTAGATGCATGCTGGATAGCGGCCGATGGGTGGAGTAATAGTAGTAGATGCAGTCAAGAGTCAGTCTACTTCTCTCGGACGTAATGCCTATATTCATGATCATTGCCTTGAATATTGTCATAACTATGTGCTTTTCTACCAATTTCCCAACAATAATTTGTTTACCCATCGTATGTGTTTTGTTCAAGTATCATATATAAAATCCAAAAATACCTTGCTGCAATTTTATTACCTTTATTTTATTTTGTATTTTATTTTATCTATCACTACGAGATGATCCTTGCAAATAACAACCGACGGGATTGACAACCCCCTTGATCGTGTTGGGTGCAAGTATTTGCGTTTGTGTGTGTAGGTGTTGTTAATGAGGTTTTTCCTGGTTCTCCTACTGGATTGATAATCTTGGTTCTTAACTGAGGGAAATACTTATCTCTACTGTACTGCATCATCCTCTCCTCTTAGAGGAAATTCCAACGCAGCTCACAAGTAGTTGTACTGTGATAGTTGAGTTCATGGACCCAACTACGCACAAGCCACGGTCGCCTCCTGGCCAAAGAATAACAAGTGGAGAAGCTACCCATTAACAAAATTTCCTCTTTCACTTCATGTTGGTATGCAGATATTCATCGAGATCATCATATACAATGACAATTCACTATTCTCGACTATGATAAAGCCCAAGGAACTATTAGCAGATCTTCGACAGCCAGAGCCGATCGATTGTGAGAACCTTAACAAAGCTACATCATACTGCCGATGAACTGAACTGGACCAACACTTGAGGGAAGCATAGCAAAAACATCAACCCTCACATCCACATGTGATCTAGACTGCACCCTGCACCTACTCATATAACTGCTCATGATGCCACTGTTGGGAAACGTAGTAGAAAACAAAAAAAAAATCGCGCCTACGCACACCCAAGATCAATATGAAGATGCATAACGAGTAGGGATCTTGATCATTACCGTCACCGAGTTGCAGCGAAAGAAGAACGTGTTGGTGTAGATCATCCTTGGAGTCCCTCGAATGGTCGATGAATGACCCCGCGAACCGCCCACGAACAATCCCTCGAATCGAAGATCGAAAGAACGCCCTCTCTACTTGGTTGCAAGTGTGCAGCCTTCACAATCCGGCAGTGCTTCATCGTCCAAAGCTAATCGTCGCCAGAGAATTAGAGGGAGGATATTAGAACCACACTGGGCTTCTAATTATGAGGACCAGAGGATTAGTCTATCTCTAATTAGTCAAGTAGGACCAACTAGAACTAGAACTAGAAGAACTAGAGGAGGCTCCAAAACTTGTATATAGGTTGGAGGGGAAGAGGAGGGCTGCCACCAAGGAGGGAAAACCTCCTTGGAGCGCTAGCCAAAGGGCCAACTCCTCCCCTACCCCAATTCGGCCTCCTTCCTTAGGAAAGCGTGGCGCCTCCCCACTTGGGCCCTTGTGGCCCAAGTTGCCTTCGACCTCTTGGCCTTTTTTGGCCCATTGATATTAAATTAAATAAAAAGTGTTCTAAATATTTTTAGACCATCTTATATAATTTAACATCCCTGAAAACATTTTCCACCTATATATATTTATCGCTAATACCCGGTATTATCCCATACTCTCTGAAACCCTTCCGATGACCCCGAAACGCTTTCGGATCCTCTCGAAGCTATTTAAAATATTTATGAAATAAATTCAAAAATATATTCTCATCACTCCCGTCCTACTAACACTCAACAGATCATGATTGCCTTAAGCTTGTGACCCCATTGGTTCGGTAACTCATAGACATGAACGAAACCCCTTCATTCAATGATCGACAGTGGAACCCTGGGCGTTCATATCGATCCATATGAGCACAAGAACGATATTCGAGTGAACCTTTGGTTATCATGTGATGTTCCCTTTGCTTCGTGATACTTTACAAAACCTAGGATGCATCCGTATCCTCCTGAGTCAACACATGCCCACTATATTGAAATCCTCATTACCGGTTTTGTTCCTTTTCTCGTTGTAGTGTTCCGGCATCCCTTTGACGTAGTCACCTATGTCGGGCCAGACGATGGTCGATGTCGTCACACCGAGAGGCCCTAAGAATATCTCTCCATCGTCGGAGGAGCACATCCCACTCTCAAGCTATCTAGTCCCTTGTCAAACTTTTTGATGAACCTATAAGTTGTCGTTATGATCATCATGTTACAGGTGACGTTTGAGCAACCCCAAAGCTCACCATGTGGTAAGAAGTGACTACGATACTCTCATGGTCTAAGGAGCAAAATCACACATTAACACTTTGTGTTATTACAATTGATTATAGACGATATTGCTCAATTCATAACAGACAAATTTGGGTCGATTTGATATGACCGTTCTTTCGACATCATAATCTCAAAGTTATTTTAGGACTATCTTTTAACACTTAAATGATATCCTAAGATCCGGAAAACATGATCACCAACAACACTTGAGTTAGGCCTAGAGGCAAGACTAGGAATCTTTTATTTAACCGTTTATTATTCCACACGTGCATATGCTTTTTTTCACTAAATCACATATTTCAGGATCGTAACAGTTATAGCATGAAATATAAACTTTTATTTATGAACATGGAAATATAATAATACAATATTATTGTCTCTAGGAGCTCCGACTAACTAGGGTTTAACAATGGCTATCTTTTAATCAAGTTCGAATGACCAAAGTGGAAGAGCTCAAAGGCTCTAGGCAGTGGGAAAACATAGACATTTAAAAAAACCTTTTTAGGGCTCTAGAGATCAGCCTTTAATCACAATGAGAAAGAAATTCAAGTTAGAAACTTTGATCCCATTTTGATAGTATATGCACACCTATGGACTCAGTGTGATCTTGCATCACTAAAATGAAAAGGCTAAGTCCTTAAGTTGGCCAGAGTTTGTTGTTTAAGAAAATGAGGGTTCTTCACTCATTTCCATTGTTGCACTTTTTGAGAGTTAATCTTCAATGGACTTGGTAATCATTAGTCCCTTGAGATATGTCTACATTAATTACCCAAACCCATGTAGGGGATTAGATTGCTCTTTCACCCATATTGTGTTAAATATATTTATATGACAGCTGAGAGAAACAACATAGGTAGATCACTGAACTTTTCCTGACGCGTGCACCAACGGTGGCGACGATGATGGCTAGAGTTTTCGTTCAAGCTATCCGTGGAGCGATGTGGGGGAGATATGGGTATGATAAGTAATAGGTAGTAGTCGTACATATACCATTGGAGCTTCTTTAACGTGCCATCAGACATGAAATGTGTCACATGTCTACAAAGCGCATATCACAATGTGAGGGTAAATGCACAAACAAGAAGGAGGGTGCTAGCACCTGTAGACACTTGCAACGGAGCTTTTACCCTTTAGGATTCATGTCACAAGTGTCACATAATGCATCCCTCATCTACCATGTCGTTCATTGCTACCAATTTATTTCTTCTTCGTATATACATATCTCAATATCACAAATGAATGAAGCGGGTAACAGTTGTGCATGGAACATTGAAACTTCTTCAATGTGCCAGGATATGAATGTATCGCGACATCTACAAAGCTCATATCCCAATGTTCAGATATATGCGTAGACAAGGCGGAGCGTCGGCATCGTCGACACTTGACAAAGAAGAGCTTTTGACCCTTCAGAATTTAACATCACAAAATTCGTACACCACATCCCCTACCTACCACATCATTTATCGCATCCATTTTGTTACTTCTTTCTATATAAGTAACATCGAATTGCGTATTGGCATAGATTTAAATGAATCATATCCTAGTTGTGTATAGAACATTGGAACTTCTTTAATGCATCATTAGATCAAGGAATGTGTCACAACGTCTACAAAGTTCATCAGGGTCAAAAAAACATCTACAAAGTTTATCAGGGTCAAAAAAACGTTTACAAAGTTCATCAAGGTCAAAAGAACGTCTACAAAGCTCACATCCCAATGTTAGGATATCTGTGCGGACAAGGGGGGGAGCGTCATGACCCATTGGCGCTTGCTAGAAGAGCTTTGACCCTTTGGGGTTCATCATCACAAGTGTCGAGTAACGCATCCCTCACCTACCACATCGTTTACTGCCCTAATTTGTTCTTGTCGCTATATACATGTTACCGCTCACAAATTGCCTAGTTTTAATGAATGAAATACAAGTTATGCATGGAACATTCGTACTCCTTCAATGCACCATCGGGGATGAACGCGCCACAGGTCTACAAAGCTCATTCCTAACGTTAGGATATAATGCGGGCGCGACAAAAGGGGGAGCGTCAGTATTGACGGGCACTTGCGAGAAGAGGTTTGACCCTTTAGACTTTAGCATGCATGACAAGTGTCGTATAACAAATCCCCCACGTATCACGTCATTAATTGCTCCCAATTTATTTTCTTGCTATATAAGTAAGTACCGTCGTATTGCAAATCGCAAGACACTCAAAAGTACTCACGTTTCAAAGAGAAGTAGTAGAAGGAAGAACAAGGAAGACCAAGGTCGATGGAGCCCATTCCTCTCATGACTCCCTACCAAATGGGCCCATTCGAGTTTTCTCACAGGTGAGTAACACGGCAAACTTCCCAAGCATCAATTCGCATCTGATTTGTCTCAACAACAAAAAAATCGCATCTGAAAGTAGCAGTGAACATCATGGAACCTGATCTCGTTAATTTCACTTCCTTCATTCAGGGTCGTGCTGGCGCCGATGACAAGATCGAGATCATACGGCAACTTCCCGCAGCCGCACGCCATTAGGTACTACACGCAGAGGGCCACGGAGGGTGGGCTCCTCATCTCGGAGGCCACGGGCGTGTCGGCCGACGCGCAGGGGATGAGCGCCATCCCGCACACCCCTGGGATCTGGACCAAGGATCAGGTCCAGGCATGGAGGCCCATCGTGGACGCCGTGCACGCCAAGGGCGCCACTTTCTTCTGCCAGATCTGGCACGTTGGGCGAGCATCCGACATGCGTAAGATTTCTGTTGTCGCTGTCCATTGCACTGTAGCTGCTGCTGTCAGTTTCTTTCTTTTTTTTGCGGTTGAACTGCTGCTGTCAGTAAAAAAAAGTTTAGCATGTTTTTTTTTATTTTGCGATGAAAAGTTTAGCATGTTCTCAGCTCTGATCTTCTGTCTGTATTGGCCGTCAGAGCAAGAACCCATCTCCAGCACCGATAAGCCGATAGAGAGGACTCCACAGAACTACTCCATGGACTTCTCCACCCCCAGGAGCCTAACCGAGGAAGAGATTCCCGATGTCGTCAATCAGTTCAGAATTGCTGCCCGAAATGCTCTTGAAGCCGGTAAGTTCGTTCGTTCGCTAATCCAATTCGCAGATGGTTTATGCTCCTGCTTGAGATCGAGGTTCTAATGCGGCATGCGTGCATGCAGGGTTCGACGGGGTGGAGCTGCACGCCGGGAACGGCTACCTGCTGGACCAGTTCATGAAAGACGGCGTGAACGACCGCGCCGACGGCTACGGGGGCAGCCTTGAGAACCGCTGCCGCTTCACCCTCGAGGTGGTGGACGCCGTGTCGAACCAGATCGGGCCCTACTGCGTCGGCGTGCGCCTCTCGCCCTACTCCGGCTGCCTCGGCTGCCGCGACTCGGACCCGGACGAGCTGGCCGTGTACATGGCCCGGGAGCTGAACCGCCGAGACATCCTGTACCTCAACGTGGTGGAGCCCGAGATGGCCTGGGAGTACGACGGCGGGGCGCTTGGGGTGGGCCATCACAGGCTGCAGGCGATGAGGGACACCTTCGACGGGACGCTGATGGTCGGCGGAGGGTACGGCAGGGAGGAGGGGAACTGCGCCATCGCCGAAGAGTACGCCGACCTTGTCGCCTACGGCCGCCTCTTCCTCGCCAACCCCGACCTGCCGGAGAGGTTCCGGCGGAACGCGCCACTGAACAAGTACAACCGGGCGACGTTCTACACCGACGATCCCGTCGTCGGGTACACAGACTACCCGTTTCTCGGCCAGACGTCCAAGGGGAATGGCGTGATATAGCAAAGATGCATGCATGATACCTAAGGAACTGTGTTGCCGTTCCCTCAGTGTGGCTTCTTCTTTTATTTCTACTGTAGTACCGTCGTATCAACTATCAAGAGAACAATTACCGTGCTTAATAAAAGGCAACACCAGTTTGGATGATTTTCGATGATTACACTCGCTTCTTTTACTGCCGTTGCGTCTTTTCTGCTTAGCTTTTTTTTTTTGTAAACTGACTTCTCTGCTTAGCTGATTTGCACAAGAGGGAAACATCTGTGGGATTTTTGTAGCAGATTTTTCTTAAAAAAATGGGGGGAATTAAGCGCGCACATATGCTTGTCCTTTACTCTTTTTTTAGGGGTGGCTGTCTTTTACGCCTTTTTTTAGTAACTCCTGTCTTTTAACGAAATCACTAGTTAAGTAGTACTCTTTGCGGAGATCACTCTAACTTTCCCAGGTTGCGACAAGTGGCGCAGTTTTTCCTTTTTCCGTAGATCCATTTATTCAAAACATTTTATCTCTTAACCCGTGCGTCCAAATCTCGAACCGTTTTCGTTGTTGGATTCCTCGCGTCGAGATCTTCAAAACTAGTAGATCCCATGTTCATAGCTTTTGACGAACTTTTTTTCACGAAAAAACCGACGAAAAAACCGAACCGGGACCACGGGTTTTTTTCCTTTTCCGAAAGAGGCACGCCCATGCCTCTGACGAAATCACAACCGTGCCTCTGACAGAAGCAAAACCGTGCCTCTCGCGAAAAAAAACAGAAAACACGTTTTTTTCCCTTTCCGAAAGAGGCACGCCCGTGCCTCTTGCGAAAGCACAACCGTGCCTCTCGCGGAAGCAAAACCGTGCCTCTCGCGAAAGAAAAAAAACAGGAAACACGTTTTTTTCCCTTTGAAAGCACAACCGTGCTTCTCGCGAAAGAAAAAATAACAGAAAACATGTTTTTTTTTCGTTTCCGAGGAGGCACTGCCGTGACTCTCGCGAAAGGAAAAAAACAAAAAGCACATTTTTTTCGTGAAAAAGATGCGTTTTTTGTGCAAAAAAATTATTATTTTCGAATTTTTTTTGTCGAAAAGCTAGGAAAGACCGGTGGAAAACCAAAACGTCAAAAAACCCCGAAAAAAAACCGTTTAAAAAGTCAAAAACGCGTGCGAAAAAATAAAAAAAAATGAAATCCGGAGGAAGCGCCCAGAACACGATACGTGACGAATGGCTGAGAGCGCGTCAAGTGGTGCTGATCGTTGCGAGGCTCCCGAAGAAGCGCTTGTTAATTAGCTGCTCCCGTCTTTTAAGCCTTTTTTAAAGAGCATGTCTTTTACGTCTATGAGATAATCGAAGCCATGGCGGATGAGCGTGGTCGCCGCTTGGGCTTGCGCACGACAGCTTAGTGACATAACCTAGCCCGTGGGCCGTCACGCACGCCCTAGCTAAATGGTACTTCCTCCATCCGGAAATATTTGTCATCAAAATGAATAAAAGGGATGTATTTAGATGTATTTTAGTTTTAGATACATTCATTTTTGTCTATTTTAATGACAAGTATTTTTGGACGGAGGGAGTACTTCGATTAAAAGAAAGCTTTCCCTAAAAAAATCAAAAAAAGCTAAATGGTACTCTCTCCGTCCGGAAATACTTGTCCTATAAAATAGAAGTATCTATAACTAAAATAAGTCTAGATACATCATTTTTTAAGACAAGTCCTACAAATGAATAAAACAGTTGTATTTATAACCAAAATAAGTCTAGATACATCCATTTTTAGGACAAGTATTTCCGAACAAAGGGAGTACTTACACTACATGGTACTCACGCCTCTAAAAATGCTAAATGATACTCACCCCTCTCAAAGAAAAGCTAAATAGTCCTCCACTGGATCTGGATGACTGCAGCAGTGACCTCGAAGAAGTGTGTAGTACTCCCTCCGCCCCAAAATTTTTGTCTTAAATTTTTCTAGATACGGATGTACCTTATACTAAAACATGACTTGATACATTCATATTTGGACAAATCTAAGATAAGAATTTTAGGACCGATGGAATACGGTAGTTAAGTTTGTGGCCAGCTCTTCCTTCCTCGTGATCTTGCAAGCAAAACGTGCGTCCACAATCGGGGCAGGTTCATTGAACCAAGTTTTTTGAAAAGGATATGTCGCCGCGTCCAGAGTAGGAGTAGTACGTATTACTATGAAAAGTCTTCCTTCTGCACACTCGAGAGCAGTACGCCCGCCACAGCTTTCATCAACATAAAGGCTGGGAGGTGCCAAGGCCCCACCCCGACGAACGGGCGGAGGAAGGGCGGAAGGGGGCAAGGAACAGACCAAGGAAGATGAGCAACACTGCCAGCACCGCGCCCTCCTCACCCCCTACAAGATGGGAAGGTTTGATCTTTCCCACAGGTCCGTCTTTTCTTCTCCCGATCCCACTATCTCTTTCCTTGGTACGGAATACCCCAACCAGCCGCCGATTTTTGTTAGTAATCGCCCAATAATCGATTCTTTTAGGTCTTATACTTGGGGCGATTCCTGCAACAGGGAAACCATTCGGGTGCTAAAGCTGCCAACCGCACTAATTTTCTCAATAAAGAGGATTATTTAAATCCCGGGCATGGCTCGTGGAGGATCTTTTCTTGTTTGGATGCTGCTGCCCTGTTGCTGTTCATATCTTGTTTTACCATCAAGAACAGAATTTAGCCCCGGGTTTTAACCCCCAGGATAATTGAGGATGGAACCATCATGCTCAGGTCATATGCTGAAATCTATTATAGGGGTTGTTGCAAACAATGAAAATTAACATGCATTATGTATTTATTTATGCAAGAGAAGCCTCGACCCGAATTTTTGATGTTTCTGAATGAACTTGTCAGATGATATTGTCAACTCAAATCATCTGTTATTACAACCAAAGTTTTGATGTTTCTGAATGAACAAGTGAGATGATATTGTCAACCCAAATCATCTGTCATTACAGGACAGTCATTCATGAATAGACCCCAACTTTTAGGAGTTAATACCAATGAGTGTGCACCACTCAGTAAGTGTGGTCAACAGTCAAGTTTCGTCTGATGAATTTGCTGCGTGTCCCTGAATCTTTTTGGCTGTGCCTATGGACTTGTCCTGGAAAAGGAACCCGAAGAATTCTGTCACTCATCTTTACCTGATGATCCACTTGCCTGAGGTCTTTCCTTTTTTCTGTTTAGGGTAGTTCTTGCACCGCTGACAAGGGAGCGATCCTTCGGAAATGTTCCTCAGCCTCATGCCATACTATATTATCAACAGAGAGCAACCAAAGGAGGCCTTTTAATTGCTGAGGCCACTGGAGTTTCAGACACTGCTCAAGGGTGTGTACGACATATCCTTATGCTGTGGTTTTTTGACATCTTAGTAGTCATATGTTCAGTTTCCTCTTTGCAGTTGTATGACTTTTAAAGGTGATATGTTTCTTGTTACACTGTATGAATGCTAGGTACAAAGACACTCCTGGCATTTGGACAAAGGAGCAAGTAGAAGCATGGAAACCGATCGTGAATGGAGTTCATGCTAAAGGAGGAATATTTTTCTGTCAGATTTGGCATGTAGGAAGAGTCTCTAATCACAGTAAGTTTACCAACTCTAATATAAGGTTGTCTGACTTGTCATCAAACCAAATTTAAGCACAATTATGTCGCAAGCAATAATACCTCAAATGGATTTTAGATTTTTGGCTCAACTTTTTATGAACATTCTGTGCAATTATTTACCATTTTATTGCACCATGAGTTACCTCGTGTTTTTTCGTAAACAAAAATACATTAGCAACCCCATAGTTATCCTTGTAGCCATGCTTTTATTTCACTTACATATGTTCGTTATCTCTATGCAGCTTTTCAGCCTAATGGGCAGGCTCCAATTTCGAGCACTGATAAGCCACTCAAACCTGTAGCGAGAGCCAACGGCATAGATGCGCCTACAATCTCAACTCCTAGGCGGCTACAGACTAATGAGATTCCTTTGGTAATCAACGATTTTAGGGTTGCTGCTAGAAATGCAATTGAAGCCGGTAAGTACCTTTTGGTTGGTAATGAACCCCCCTTTGGTAATTGTTATCTCTCACATTTGTGCTCCAAATGTTATGCCAAAATTATATATCATACAAAGTAGAGACTTCTCATTCAACCAAATTAGTATCAAGAGAAAATTATCATACACTTTGTTCTCGTTAATGTTCTGTCTAGTGCCTAACAGACACTTACTGAATTCTTCGACATCGCCCTGACTGTTGAAGAAGAGGGATCTCTAACTTCAATGCCTTGTATGGTGTGTAGGATTTGATGGTGTTGAAATCCATGGAGCTCATGGTTATTTGATTGATCAGTTCTTAAAGGACCAAGTCAATGATCGCACTGACAAATATGGTGGGAGCTTAGAGAATCGCTGCCGGTTTGCACTGGAAGTAGTTCAAGCCGTAGTTGATGAAGTTGGAGCTGATAAGGTTGGGATAAGGCTCTCACCGTTTGCGAACTATTCAGAGGCATCCGACTCAAACCCAGAAGCTCTAGGCCTATACATGGCACATGCACTGAACAAATTTGGAGTTCTCTATTGTCACATGGTGGAACCACGGATGGTGAATATTGGTGAAAAGTTTGTAACTCCCCATAGTCTTCGCCCCATAAGGGATGCTTTTAAGGGAACATTTATTGTAGCTGGGGGATACGACAGGGATGATGGAAATAAAGCAATCGCCGACGGCTATGCTGATTTGGTAGCATATGGGCGCTTGTTTCTATCCAATCCTGACTTGCCTCGGAGGTTTGAAATAGGTGCTCCTCTCAACAAGTACATAAGAGATACTTTCTACCTCTCTGATCCAGTTATTGGATACACTGACTACCCATTTCTGCCGTCCAATGTCTAGATGGGCCTTTCAGGAATATTCATGTATCAGTACTATGTTAAAAAGGAATAAGGTCATTGATTTCAATGCTCATGTGTATTAGCACGGTATGGATAAAATATGTAATCATTATTGCAATTTAAGAAGCGCAAACTGAAAAGCAAATTAAGAAGTCTGATTTCTTGCCAATCCCACACACTCAATACTTAAATTGGTGCAACAGAAATTCCTGATTATGCAGGAAACTGGAAAAAATGCTATTAGGTTACCTTGTGAATCCAGCATAATCATTAGAACTTTGGCTTTGGCATGTTCCCATTAAAAACACGTCATTCTTGTAAATACCTTGGTTTCTCTTCTCTCTTAATGAAAAGGCAGCGCTCCTGCAGGTTGCTCGCAAAAAAAATAAAAATTCAGCAGAACTATGATTTTTTGCACCTAGCCCAATACACTCAATAGCTAAATTGGTGCAACAGAAAACTTCAGTTGTTGTTTAATTTAGAACTTAGCAAGATTTTCAGGATTTAAACGCTTTAAGTGGTTAGATCTAAATTTCACTATTCTCAGTTAAATGTAAATCTTCAGTTTCTGTTCTAATCTGACAAAGTTGAACCTTGGTCTCCTTCAAATTCTTTAAGTGAAAAAAGAGAAGATTATCTACTAGACTCTCAAGCTTATCGTAAAAGTAATTGTGCAATCATGTTTTGGAATGACTATCCCTGATATTACCTGACATTGTCTCAAGTAAATATCAGGCTCACAGATTAGAGAATCTTATTCTGAGCTTTAATTGTTGATATCGCCACCTACAGAATAGTGAAAAGCAGCATTATTAGTACGTATATAAAAATGAAAGCTATGTAATGGCCAATACTTGTGATTCCTTTGGCATCACAGACATGTTAGAAATCTTCCTTTGGAACTTTATCGCCTGTGTTGATTTTTTTTAATGTAGTTTTAATATCTAGCCTACCCCAACTTGTTTGGGATAAAAGGCTTCGTAAGTAAGTAAGTAGTTTTAATAGAATTATAGCTGTCACATTCATTTTGTGGATGATGTATCATGTTCAAGGAAGAGCTTTCAATACCCTTCTGTATCAAAAGTGAGGTTCAGGTGCACTAAAGCACACAATCTTATTGGTGATTTGTTTATTCATGAACAAATCTTAGTTATTCTCTTCAGAGGCCTGTTATTTAGTGCAAATTTATGGTTTTGTTAGTGAAGACTAATATTAGGTGCCTGACGGCTGTAATAGTTTTCAGGGAGATTGCTAGATCAACACGAATTTCGGCTATGCCTTTTACGGTTTTCTTTTATGTAAAGAAATTTCTTAAGATCAGGCAACCAAGACTTCTCTTCTCTCTCACAAAGTAAAGAATGCAAGTAATGTTATTATTTATGAAAGATTAAAAAATATCTAGCTTGAAGATTCTGCCAGTTTTTGCTAAATCAAATTGTTTTCTCAACTGATATAAGGAGGCAACTGCAATATTTGAAAATCTTATCAAACTAGTGATAGGAATTCCGGAATGAACTTTCTGCAACAGAGAGCTGAAAACTTAGCAACTGTTTGCTTTTTTTTATATCTAAATATGTAGCAATCATGGTACAAGTGAACAGGCATGCCTAAAAAATACATTTTCATTGAGAAGTAATAGAATATGAACTTGTGAAGGTCGATATTGTGCAAAGTTACAGTATCTTGGTAAGACACAACAAAGGAACATCGCTAGGCTTATGTTGAAATTTGAACTATTGTGCCTGGTGGCACCTTTCTTTTTCAACACTTCAATTGAAAGGAAGCGGCTAGTTGACACTCTTTCCTACCTGATACCTATCAACATAGCCACATCGGATTGTGCCTCTTCAGTGGATGGTATAACCTAAAGAACATTCGCTAGACTCGAAAAAAGCGACAAGCAAAAAATCATCAGCTTTGCATTTGTTCCTTTGTTGGGGAATAATTATTCTCTACTCCTTTTATTTTTTATATGTTGTTACATTATAATTATCTCTGGTCTATATCTATGGCATGATCTAATGAATTAGTTTGGATAATGGCAGAGTCACCCTTCTACCTTGTATATTATCTGTTTATTGATTTGAGTATTCTATGAAATTCCATGTCGTAAAAAAAATCATAACGTGTAGGATTCATGTGCTTGGTTCACCACTGCTTCTTCATCCCTCATATGTAAGTGATGCATGAAACCTATCTATTTCCGAAAATGCTGTGTCTCGTACTGTTACAACTTGTCTTAACATGTACTCAAAGGGCACCTTCCTTGCTAAGCAAAACATGTTTTCATAAGATGTACCTATTTTGGCCAGGGAATAGATCTAATCAACACAGCAGTTGATGATAAAGGAAGATACTTCATTTTGGAGAACCGATTCGGGTTCAGTTGGCTAATGGTGTCACACCGAGCCCACCCACATTCGACTCTCACCTCCGTGGATGCTCATATTTTGAAATGCACACAAATGCATTTTAGGTTCTTAACTAAAGTTATTGATTTCATTGGACTTCCCGAGATTTGATGAATGATAGATAGATAACAATATACTGCACTGTTGTGCCTCTGTAATGTGACTGACCACCTTGACTTTGACAAATACTTGAGGATAACTGGTCTGGAATCTGGATCTAAAGCCATTTTAAAGTGTTCATGAAAGGGGTGGTCCTGGTGAACTGTCATCATGATTGGGCTCATATGAGCTAGTCATCATAACTTTGGTCAATTAAGTTTTCGCTCCAGTTGTGCATGTATAAATATGTTATTTGTGCCTACTGCAAGCTTCTTGCTTTATTCTTCTCGTATTTGCTACTTCTGGAGTGGCAGACATGACATGTTTGGATCTACTAAGTGCACTAAGCAACCTCTTCTCAACTGAACATAATGGTACAAGAACCAGTTAACTGTGATTAGATTATCAGCAGGTACTTTTTATTGGACATTATTTTCAATAGTTCCAAGTAAACTTGCAGATAGGATGGAGTACCAGACTCTTTTGGTTGGTGCTGGAATTCTATAAAAGACGGAGTCATGAAAACCAAGTGAACAAAACAAAATAGATTGCATGACACTTAACAGTAAAACATGTAGTGTTGGCTTCACACTTTGAATTGTACGGCACACATTTCTTTTAAAACTCTTTAGAGGATTGTAGAATATATCGCGTGTCATTCCTATTTTTTTATCATTCTTTAGTCAGATGGCGGCATAGTGAATATGAGCGTACAAGAAAGGAAATTGTAGAATACTAGAGTTTAAAATGTTATTCTGACCTTTCAAACTAGAACAAAGTCTTAACAGTGTAAAGTGTAAATGCCTTTACATCAGACATATTCCTCACTAATATACATTGTAATCATGGGCCACTTGATTATCTAGCATGGGGCAGTACAAGCAATATGGATTTTATACATTACAAGGAATTCAATACACTTTGAACAAGCTGTAACATATGCCCTTGTACAAGGTAGCTATTTAGGCTACTTTGTGAATTGCAACAGCTATGTGTTGTTTGACTCTTCCACAACCTGCAAGGACTGGCCTACCAATTATTCCTTGTCCTCAGGAGCCACAATAAAATGCTCACATCCATGACAGGTCTAAATCACCATTTGCCTCAAGTGCGAGAGGAGGATCCAGAGTCCAGTTGCAACAACCTCAGAAGCTAGTCCAAACTAGTGAGAGGTTGTGTGCACAAACCAGAAGGTAGACTGAAGAATAGTAATGGCTCGTGGTAAGGTTCAGATGAGAAGGATAGAAAACCCAGTGCACAGGCAGGTCACCTTCTGCAAGCGGCGAATGGGCCTCCTGAAGAAGGCAAAGGAGTTGTCTGTTTTATGTGATGCTGATATCGGTGTCATGGTGTTTTCTCCTCATGGAAAGGTTTATGAGCTAGCTACCAACGGGTATGCATCTCTCTCTTGTTAAGTGATTTAAAGCCAACTCCAGAAAATATATATGTTTTAATTTGTTCATATGTTTTATGTCTGAGATGTATTAGGAACATGCAAGGCTTAATTGAGAGGTACAAGGGTAGCAACACAGAAGCACATGGTGAAAGTAGCGAGCAGAACAAACCTGAGGTCAGGATCACATGGTTTATCACATAATGACAATTGAAAAATAGCACTGCAAAGCTATGCATTCGAAATACATTAGTTGTATTAAATACTGCATGGTCATTTAGTAAGAGACCTTTGGTTTGGCGCACTGCCCATGATTTGTTCATCAGCGCGCATCAATCTTGAGTTACATTATATTTTACATAATTACTACTCCCTCCGTCCGAAAATACTTGTCATCACTCCCTCCGTCCGAAAATACTTGTCATTATATTTTATCCATTTTGATGACAAGTATTTTCGGACGGAGGGAGTAATATGCAAAGTTACTTCTACATCTAATTCTATTGAGGTGCTGGCATTCCTCTCTCATTGCAGGTAATACAGCAAGAGGTACTACTCTTAAGGCAAGAAATTGACTTGCTTCAAAAGGGCTTAAGGTAATCAGCTGTGTTATATTTATATGTAAATGGTGAAGCAATTTCATGTCTTCTGTCTGAGCAACTGGCACAACTTTGTTAACTTATGCTTGAATGACGACATACTTACCCTTTGTGCTATGCCAATTAGGAAGAGTCCATTAAAAAGGACAATTATCTTTCGTGATACACCAACAGTTTACTATTGGCATCAAATTATTAGTTTTTTAAGAGGTGTTATAAAATATAATAAATTGAGAAGTAGTAGCACATGGCTTGGCAATACAGGCTGATGCTCCATATTAAACTGGCAAGATTCCATTAGAAAGGTTTGAAATATTATGAAGGTGTAACATACAAGTATAGTATTGAGCACAATACTGATTGATAAAAGTAAGCACATCCATGCAGGTACATGTATGGAGAGAATGATATAAACCACATGAATCTCAATGAGCTGCAAACCCTGGAGAGTAACCTTGAAATTTGGGTACACAATATCCGCTATACAAAAGTAAGCTATATCTCCTTCTCTGCGCAAACTAAAATCTTTTCAGAAATGATTATTTTTAATATACTGCCCCTTTCTGCTGAGTAGATGCAGATCATATCTAGGGAGATTGAGATGCTCAAGACCAAGGTCGGCTCCACACGAAATTTTATTCCTCTAATGAGATTTTTTTGAACTTGCTTGTAGAAAGATGAGCACAGCAATTCCCTTCACCGGTGTCCTTTTGTGCCTCTGTTTTGCAGGAAGGCATACTCAAGGCTGCCAATGACATACTTCAAGAAAGGGTACTATACTCTAACCCAGATTCATTTAAAAGAAACTGCACTATTTGAGATGTTACCTTTTGATTTTAGGATAGCGTTCAGATCAGTTTTAGCATTTAGAATTAACCAGAGCACGGTAAAAAAAAAGCAGGGAAATCGACTATATGAATAGTATTAGATACATCCGTGTCTAGATAAATGTAAGACATGCTTTTTGGGACAGAGGGAGTAGAAAATATTATTGCTGGTCTTTTATATTTTATAACCATGGACCTACATATTTGCTGGCAAAAAGTAGTTTTGGATATGCTTCAGGGATGCAAGTGGTTCAGTACTTTGCATCCCTCTACGCTGGTATTCTAGTTAGTGCAGCCCTGCTGCAGCAAGAGGGACCTAACATAACAACATTTTTAATCAGACCAACATTATTTTTAATGTCTTGATCTTGTTTCTGCAGATAATTGAGCAGAGCGGGATTCTGGACACTGGCAGCAACATGATGATGCCACAATTTCCCTTCCAGCGAACCATGGAGAGTGACTACTACTTCTAGCCTAAACAACCAACCTATCAAGCTAGCTCGCCAGTTCGGGTTTGAGTTCAACAAGGCTACCCTTTATGGAACTCACATAACCTTATGTGTGCCACTTCATGTTGTAAAAAGGAAAAAGAAGATCAGCATCTGTCGATGTACATGCTTTTTTCATATGTAGATTCATCATCTTTCAGATTGGACTATTCGCAGATTGCATGATGTTACCGCACTTTCCCCTCCAGCTGACCATGGAGAGGAGTACTCGTGTAGCCTGAACGACCGACCTATCCAAGTTATCTCCTAGTTCCGATTTGAGTTCGACAAGGCGACCTTGCAAGGACGTCTCATAGCCTTGTGTGATGTGTCTGCCACTTCATGATGTAAAAAAGTACAAACAAAATCTGCATCTGTATCTGTATCTGTATCCCTCAAAAAAAAAATCTGCATCTGTATCTGTATCTGTATCCCTCAAAAAAAAAACTGCATCTGTATCTGTATCTGTACAAGCTTTTGCATATGTAAATTGTCCAGTTAGCAGATTGCAATATGGTTGATATGGTATAACTCTGGTTGTCGTGCTGATTAGAGAACCACCGAAATCGCAGAGTTTCCTGACATGATTTCGACATATGTTGCTCCAGTGAAAGATCGATACGAACATGCGAACTCGCTTACTGATACAGTTTGCAGCTAGCTAAAAATGTGTTCCAAAAGGGAAAGAAGTAATAAGTTCACATTTGGCAGATGCCATTTTCATCCTGATTCCTGGAAGCTAGCTGTGCTGCTGGGATGCCTTACCCTCCCACAAGTCCGATCTCGGGTCATGTTGAACAGCAGCTGCTCTTCTGCTTGTGCTGCTGCTGCTGAATTGGCTGGCCTTTCATCTGCACCAGATTAGAGGCCTTCCTCTCCAGGCCTCCAGCTTTGCTGTGGATCAGACACACAAGTTTCATCAGCATAAGCATTCCAAATAACAGAAAGTAATAGTGTGGAAGTTCATTTGCTCCTCTACCTCTTCTTGATTGCTGCAGACATTGCCAAAAAGGCCTCTTCAACATTGATGGATTCTTTAGCACTTGTCTCTAGGAAAGGAATACCCATCTCATCAGCATAGGCCTGCAATGGTTTGCATTGCGCATTGGCATTGAGCTTAACAAAATATGCAACAAAACAATATCGGCATCGACAAATGAGGAATTGATTCATTTTCCACAGGGTATGGAGACATAGCCTAGTTTATAAGTCAGTATCTCGAGTGCAAGAGGGTAGTTGGAAAAGTGACCTGTGCTACGGCAGTATCGACGACCCTGCTCTCAGCCAGATCACACTTGTTACCAACAAGAAGCTTGCGCACACTGTCGTTGGCGTACTTGTCGATCTCGCTCAGCCATTGCTTGACATTGTTGAAGCTCTCCATGTCCGTGATGTCATAGACAATCTGGATACAACTCAAGGAAACGAAACGCTTGCTGAATTGCGGTGGGTAAAAGCTGGGAATTTTTTGTTGTTGTTTTACAGGTGGAGAGATGAGACTTACGATGATGCCGTGAGCCCCTCGGTAGTAGCTGCTTGTGATGGTTCTGAACCGCTCCTGTCCTGCTGTGTCCCACTGTTGTGAATGCAAAGAGGTACTGATATGAGATGAGACTGCGAGCATTACGGTTTCTGCTTTGTGCAATTGTTTCCACCGGCAGTGGAATGCAGTTTGTATGTTTGTGATGCAGGGGTTTGATGGGGAACCAGTTCATTTCCAATACACAAAAAGTTGACGATTGCAGGTGACAACATATCCCTTACGTGATAGCAAACTTTGAAGGAGAGGCAAACTTGTGAAGAAGAATAGGGATTAATCACTTACAATCTGCAGTTTGATGGTCTTCCCATCCATCTCGAGAGTGCGGATTTTCTGCACACGTGCATCATCAATCAATCAATGGAACCAAACATAGGATGAGAAAGTGCGTACAGTACTAAGTAGCGAGAGAGAATCATCAAGGCTCACAAAGTCAACGCCGATGGTGCTAATGTAGCTGTCCACATACGAATCGTCCTGGATGAAGAAGAAAAATCACAAGAAAATCAGGACCATGCCATTATGCGCGATCTTGAGAAGGAAGACGGCGCCATTGGTCAGTCCACTCCACCCACCCACATTGCCAAGGAGTAGTGGTACCAAGAAACTCACGGAGAAACGGAGGAGGAAGCAGGACTTGCCGACGGAGGAGTCGCCGATCAGGAGGAGCTTGAACAGGTAGTCGCTGCACCCAGGTCAGGACAAGAGCGGCATTTTTCAGTTCACCAGAGCAGAACAACCAGGCAATTAACGGGAAATGTACATACACGGAAACAAAACCAGGCGCGAAAATAGAAACGGAAGGAACTCACAACTCGTTGCCCATGCTTACTCCTCCTCCCCAAAGGAAGAAGACCAAGAACGGAGCAGGAAGTCAGAGACGGAGAGATTTGGCCTGTGGGCTAGAGGTGGAGAAGAGGCTTCTCATGGGCAGAAAAAGGTCATAACTCTGGAGTGCACTAGTGCAAACTGATCTCCCGGTGCGTTGTTTTTTGTTTTTCCATCATCGATCCCCACGCACGCAGGCAGGATCATGACGTGGAACTGCTCCCTCCCTGCACATGACCCTGATTGAGTTGACTCACCCTTTTCTTTAGGATTCATGATGACAAAGCATCCATCACCTTAGTAGCTACTACTACTAAGGTTGTCCTTTTTTTTGGAGAGGATGGCCTGGATGTTCCCGTGCGACTCACGCTTCTCGTGCGACACACGCATCTCGCGTGAGCTGCGAGTTCGCTGTGACTACGTTCCCAACCTTCTACATCTGCTGCTGGCGCTTGGCCACCGGTTGATCAGGGTGGGTCGGATGGTGGTGTTCCCCTGCCACTTGGCACGCTTTGCGACGGCTGACGGGTGGGGCGCGCTGGTGGCGGTTCCTGAGGTGATTAATGGCGACGAGGGGGAGGGGAGAGGGGTTATCTGGCTGACGCATCGGCTCTTCTCCACTTCCTCCACCACTCCCCCTCTCGTAGATCCGATCCAAAATCGCCTCCGCGACGCGCAGCCCACAGAGTTAGGGTTCGATGACGACGCGCCAGCAGCAGATGTGGGCGCTAGCGGCCGGCGACGAGGTGCTGATGGGGAGGCTCCAAGAGATCGACCGGTGGTTCCCGATGGCGAAGGCCCTCAACGACGCCTCCGAGATGGTGAGAGATATGCTCAGGGGGGAAGAGACCCTTCGCTGCTTCCCCAACTACGACCGGCAGCCGGCGATGGGGGTGCTCCTCTGGGCGATGCTGGAGGCGGAATCGCTGGATCCGGCGCAGCGGAAAAAGTGGAAGGTGTTCCGCTCCCTCCGCTATCGCTGATTCAGCCAAGAGCGCCGCCGCCGATGCAGCCGCAGGTGGTGCCGCCGTCGATGCAGCCGCAGGCGGGACCGCAGGCGCCTCCGCAGGCGGTGGTGGTGGGGGGTCCAGCCCTGGGATCCAGATGGGTTCCGATCGAGATCAAGTAGGACGAGGAGGAAGAGATGGTGGTGATGGCGACGCCAAGACGCAGGAGGACGCCGGTGACTCCAACAACTCTCCCTCGTCGCTCCCCTCGCTTCCCGAGGCGCTCGTCTCGCCTCCTTGCCCTTTCCCGCCGCCAGTAGGGTTCTCGCCGGCCGGGAACCGCTTTTGGTTGCTGGCCGGTGAGGGCTCCGAGGCAGAGGAGGAGGGGATTCCCAATTTCTTCAATGAAGGTATGCTTCCAAATCCCAAATACTTAGCATCTACTGCTTCAATTGAGGTGGGTGATGCTAAAATGGGAAGAATCAAAAGGGACGCTAGATTCCAAAATAAGAATAATGAGAGAAAAGGGTTAAAATCCCAGAATGCAGATGACTGCAAGGAATTGTTTGAGAGGAGGGGGGATGGGTTTCATAAGAACAACATAGAGGGGATTGAAGGGAAATTTGCTGCTAATAATGGTAGAGGTGGTAGAATTGATGCACAAACAGTTTATGAGCACATGAAAAAGGATGCTATACATCCTATTCCACCGTGGTTTGACTCTGTTGGGGTTGATTTTGGGGATATAGTGATACATGGAAATCCAATCGGAGTCCCTGACATCCCAATGGGAAAAGCAAAAGGGAGAGTTGAGGAGGATAACATGGGGAGAACCCTAATTATTTTTGGGGGCTCGATAGGGAAAGATTTAAATGTGGACCTGGAGTTGGGCTTGGCAGGGTGGGGGCCCAATGGGCTGATGGACACCACGGCCCAGGAAAGTGGAGGTGGGGTGGCAGCTATAAAGAGAGGTGAGGGAGATGGGGCTAATCAACCTCGTTAGGTAGGTTTCCCTCCCCCTCCCACCACGCCGCCGCCAGCTAAAGAGATGGCCGGAAACCTAGGCAGAGGATTTGGAGGCCCTAGATTTAACCGTGGAGGAGAGGGAGGGTTTTCCAGAGGTAGATTCAACTACAGCAACAGAGGAGGGGGTTGGGCTGGAGGAAGACACGCGATGACTGACAGATTTGGAAGCTTGGGAAGAGGCAATGGCAGGTATGGCGTAGGAAATGGGAGTAGCAGAGAAGATGGAGAGGAGGAAGAATTTGCTGCAGAGGATAGGGGTGAAACCTTGAAATGGCAAGCCAAGACTGGGAAGAAAGAGACGATGGACAGCAGAAGCGAGAGGGGAACTGATAGGACAGAGAGCTCGGGAGTGGAAAAGGAGAAGGAGAAAGAGGGGTTGTCACAGAAAGAACATAGTGCTCAGCAACAACTGTTGACTTTCCTGCTGTCCCAGTTAGTTCAAGGGTTGAAAGGAGGAGAAAAAGAGATTGTTGAAAGATCATTAGGAAAACCAGTGGAAGGCCAGCCTGGTAAAGAGACCCTGAGGAGAGAAGAAAGGAAGAGTGATACTCTGCAGAAAGCTGATAGGAGAGGTGACCAGGATCTAGCTATAGATATGAAGAAACAGGGTGGAAAAAGCAATTGGCAGATCAATTTAGATGAGAGCAGGAGGGGAGGGGAGAGAGTTAATAAGCAGGTGTGTGGCAAATGCAAGGATCCAAGACACTCCACCAGGGAGTGCAGAGTGGGGCACTGACTGGTTTGTGGTAGGGAGAATCATATCACCAGTGAATGTAACCTGCTGAAACAAATAAAACCAGTCCCAAAATATGTTGGATATGCTGCTAAAGGGCTGAGAATCCTTTTGGTTCAAAGCTACAAAGATATGCTTATTGCTGAACACACCAATCCCCTGGGTGTGGTGATTTTTAGAGAAGGAAAGATTAATGAAACTGAGCTTACAAGGGCTTTGGGAGAGATGTTTGATTGGGGGTGGCAGTGGAGAGTTAAGGAATTTGGACAAGCTGGTTTCATGATGAGATTCCCCAACAAAGCTAAACTGGTAGAACTGGCTAAATTTAATGACTTCAATCTTCTTGGTACTGGGGTGGTCATCAAGGTCCAGCCATGGTCTTTGGATCATCAAGCTGTGGGGAAAATGCATGCTGTCTGGGTGAGGATAAGTAAGGTGCCTGACTGCTTCAGACATTTTCTGGGTATATATGAAGTTTCTGCTGTAGTGGGGCCTGTGCTGGAAGTGGACATGGACACAGTCAATGAAGAGAAAGTAAGGGTCAAATGTGGGATTAGAGATGTGGAGAAAATCCCACCCCATGTTGAAATCACTGCCCCTGATCTGCTCATGTTCAGGATTTGGGTGGAATTAGAGATGGTGGTGGAAGTTGGCTGGTATAAGGAGGACAAGAGGAAGAATGAAAGTTTACATAATCTAGAAGAGGGAGATTGAGACAGAAAATAGGAAGAGAACCAGGGTGGAGGACAATGATCATAGGAGCATTTCACTGGGATGCTTGTCACTCAAACAGAGTGAGGAAGTGGATGGGAAAATGAACAAAATGAAGAAACATATGGAGGAGAGTATGCAACAGTGGCGGGATGAGATGTATAATGAGAAAAGGAAGTGGCAAAAAGAGAATGACATTATGTTCAACAAGATCAAGATCCTGGAAGAAGATAAAGCTAGACATCAAGCATTGTGGGCTAAATATGAGCAAAAAATTAAGGAGCTTGAGGAAAATTAATACAATATGCAGACTAAGATTAACCATCAACAAGAGGAGATTCAGAAGTTAATTCAAAAAGCAGTTAACAGGGAGCAGTATGAAATGGAGTTGGCTAACATGGATTTGGAGGACTATGATAAGGAAAATCAGCACAGGAAAAGTGAAACTGAATCTGGGAAATACAATGAACCAACTTACTACAATGCTAGTCAGGAATCAATTGGTACCCTGGGTGAGAGAATGGCAGACCTTCATGGGGTGGAGGTCACAGAAAAAGAGGGAGAGGAGAAAGAAGTGGAAATAAAAAGGAGCCTCAGGAACAAAGGAAAAGAAGATCAGAAAATAGAAGAGATGGCTAAGATCAGAGCTGAGGAAAGGGATAATTATGGTAAGGATTCTGTTTTTGAATTTGCTAACCCCTCATTGTTGCAAATTAGTTCTATGGTAGGGATTGATTTAGTATGCTCTATTGATATGATTGAAAAGAATGTTGATATTATCAACAAAATGGAGAGAGCTAGAAGGGAGATTTACTTCCAAAGTGTTAAAAGAGAAAATATAGATGAGGTAGGTGAAACAAAAAGAGAAATGGAAGAGGGTAGTGACACACCAGTATATATAAATACTGGAGATATGAATGTTGATGAGTTATGTTCTGATTTAGAACATTCTGATGCTGACATTGAGGAACAACAATATAAAAATCTTAAAGGATTCTTCTCTGGAAGAAAGGGAGCTAGAAAAAGCTCACCAGCTTTAAGCTGTGTGAAGCAGTCTGTTGGGATTGGGGTTTTGAGAAGGAAAAAAGGGAAGAAGACTGATTAGTCTTTCAATCCTGAAAAGTATATATATTGATTTGGGTAGATAGATCAAGGGATTTTAAAACTACTTAAAATGAGGGGGATTTTCTGGAATGTCAGAGGCATTGGGCAAGATCACAAAAAAAGGTATATTAGAGAAATGATCATAGATCATAGACTAGACTTTGTGGGGATTTCTGAGACAATCAAGCAAGACTTTACCAAAAATGAATTACATAATTTGTGTGTGGGGGGGGGGGGGGGAATTACCAATGGTGCTGGAACCCCCCAAGAGGAATGTCAGGGGGGATACTAGTGGACATTAACAAAGATATGTTTGATATTGAACACATTGAAAAAGGGCAATATTTCTTGAGAGTTTTTGTTTTTGACAAGAATATTAAAATGCATTGGAATTTAGTCACAGTCTATGGGGATGCACAGAAGGAAGGGAAAGCTAGTTTCCTTGGTGAACTAGCTAGAGTGTATCATGACAATCCTTTGCCCTGTTTGGTTGGAGGGGATTTCAACATCATAAGAAACAACAGAGAGAAAAACAAACCTATGGTAAATGAACATTGGTCCTTTTTGTTCAATGCTATTATTGAACAAGCTGGACTAAGAGAACTTCCTTTGAATGGAAGACAGTACACCTGGGCTAACAACCAGGAGGACCCTACTTTTGAGAAGCTGGATAGGGTTCTGATGTGTCCTGCATGGGAGGAAAAGTATCCTTTTTCTATATTGCAAGCATGGGCTAGGGAGATCTCTGACCACACTCCTCTGTTCCTGGATACAGGGGAAACACATATGACCAGATACATTTTCAGATATGAAAGTGGGTGGTTTTTAAGAGAGGGTTTCAAAGAGCTAATTCATAAAACCTGGAATAAAAAATTTAAAGGAGATGTGTTGGATAGATGGCAGTCAAGGATGAGGGAGTTGAGGAAAAAAGCTAAGGGATGGAATAAAAATATGGATGCTTGGTACAAAAAAATCAAAATAGAAATCATAAAGGAATTGGATGATATTGATAAAAGAGCAGAAAGCATGGGGCTGACTGCTGTAGATAGAACTGAGCAAAAAGAGCTTAGATTGCAGCTGAAAAGAATTATGACACAAGAAGAAATGAAGTGGATTCAGAGATATAAAGACAAAGAAATAAGAGATGGAGATGGAAACACTAGATACTATCATGCAAAAGTAAATGGGAGGAGAAGAAAGAACAAAATAATTTCTTTAGAACAAGATGAAGGGATCATAGAAGGGGATGACAGTCTGATGGAGTATATCACCAACTTCTATAAAAATCTTTTTGGGCATCCTGAGGAATCCAACATATCCTTGAGAGATATTGAAATGGAAAAAATATCTGCCCAAGATAAAGAGGAATTGTTGTCCCCCTTTTCCTTGGATGAAATTCATCAAGTAGTTATGGGGATGAAAAGAAATAAAAGCCCCGGACCTGATGGATTCCCTGCAGATTTTTACCAGGATTTCTGGGATCTGGTTAAGTGGGAGCTGAAAGCTTTAGTTGAGGGATTTGCCAGGGGGGATATCAACATTGCTAGGCTCAACTATGGCATCATTACCCTGGTGCCTAAAACCAATGATGCCAAACAAATACAAAAATTCAGGCCTATTTGCTTGTTAAATGTGAGTTTCAAAATTATTACTAAAGTTTTGATGAACAGGCTGACAAAATGTGTTGCACCTGTCATCTCCAGAACACAAACTGCATTCATCAAAGGGAGATATATTATGGAGGGAGTGGTTATTTTACATGAAGCTTTGAACACTTTCCATAAAGATAAAGAAGATGCTTTGGGTTTTGAAGTTGATTTTGAAAAAGCCTATGATAAAATTAAATGGCCCTTTGTTATGCAGATGCTAAAACAAAAAGGTTTTCCTGATAAATGGTGTGATTGGGTGATGGAAACAATGAGAGGGGGGCATGTAGGAATCAAAGTTAATGATGATATTGGTCCTTTCTTTAAGACCTATAAAGGCTTAAGGCAGGGAGATGCTATGTCACCATTGCTATTTGATGTGGCTGCGGATGCTTTAGCAATTTTAATGAATAATGCCCTAAAGATGGACATTGTTAAGGGAGTCTTGGGAAATAATGAAAACAAAGGTGTAAATATGTTGCAATATGCTGATGACACCATTTTCCTGGTTAAAGATGATGAAATTAGTATAAGAAACCTCAAATTCATTTTAGGGGCTTTTGAGCAGATGTCTGGGCTAAAAATAAACTTCCATAAGAGTGAGTTGATGCTGTTTGGTAAAGCTAAAGAGAAACAATTACTTTACCAGGAAATATTAACTTGCAAAATGGGGGATTTACCTATCAGATATTTGGGAATGCCTGTATCTGACTCTAGGATCAGAAACACTCATTGGAGTTGTGTGACAGATAAGATTGAGAAAAGATGTGGGTGTTGGCAGGGGAAATTGCTAGGATCTATTGCTGGTAGATTACCCTGGTGCAAGCTTGCTTGACCAATATCCCACTGTTTATGATGTCCTTCTATGCTGTTCCAAAATGAATCATTAAAAAAACTGATTTTTACAGGGCAAGACTGGTGTGGCAAGAAGATGAAAATGTTAGAAAATATCACTTAGTCAACTGGAAAGAATGTTGCTTACCCAAGGAATTAGGGGGGCTAGGAATTCTGAATTTAGAAGTCATGAACATAACCCTATTAGCTAAATGGTTCTGGAAAATGGAAACAGAGGAGGGGATGTGGCAAGATATTTTGAAAAGAAAATATGGAAAAATGAATGTTTAGCTCTGATGGAAAAAAAGCCAGGAGAATCTCAGTTCTGGACTAGTCTTCTGAACATCAAGGATATCTTCTACAAATTTGTGAAGAAAAAACCTGGGGAGGGGAAGAACATTAGGTTTTGGGAGGATACCTGGGTGGATCATAAGCCCCTAAAATATGCCTACCCTAGATTATATGACATTTGCTTTGATCATAAAATAACTGTGTATGAGGCCATCCAAAAAGGATGGAAGGGTTTCAGATTTAGAAGAACTTTGCATGGAGAAACTTTAGATCTGTGGAATGCTTTGAAGAGTAGATGTGAAACAATTAAAATGAATGGGGAAAACGACAAAATTGAATGGACCCTCACTGCTGATAAGAAATTCTCTGTTAAATCTTTATACAAGGAACTGATTACGTCTGGGATTAAATTTCCACAGAAATATCTGTGGAAAATCAAAGTTCCTGCCAAAATAAAAGTCTTCTTGTGGCTAGTAAATAAAAAAAGCATCCTGACTAGGGATGTTTTACTCAAAAAAGGGTGGAAGGGAGGAAAAGAATTTGTTTTTTGTGGACAAAATGAATCAATTGATCATTTGTTGTTCAATTGCTCGGCGGCATCTTTGCTGTGGAGTTTGGTCAGATGCGTTTGTGGCCTGAAACCTAGTCCTGTAAATGTAAAAGATTGTTTTGGGGGATGGATAAATAAATTCAACAAAGAAGACAAGAAATTGGTGATGATTGGTGTTTCTGCTTTATTCTGGGCTATTTGGAAAAGTAGAAATGCAATTGTCTTTGAGAAAAAAAGGATTAATGATCCTTTGCAGATTATCAAACTAATGGTTCGATGGTTGCTTGATTGGTCTATTTTGCAGACAAAGGAGCCGCCAAAAAAATGCTGGAACTGGGGGCAAGAGTACTAGAACGAGCAGCAAGTGAGGTGTACACAACAGGGCAGGGATGGCGAATCAATGTGGCAAGGCTCCCTGGATGAGGGCTGCTACACCTTCTTTCTGCTGCTGTTCTAAGTCTGTTTTGGCCTGCTAGTCGCTAGTTTTACCTTTATTTCTCTCTTTAGTTGTGTCGATGGGCCTTATGGGCCTGTGTTGGTCTTGCTGGTTTGGCGGAATACTTTCGTTCTTGTGCTATGCTGTTGAACCTGTCATATGGTGATCGTACTTTGGGAACTATGTAAGATTGGTTTTCAGTAATGAAAATCGGAAGGGGGGGAGCCCTTCTTTGATCAGAAAAAACGGGCGCGTCGCGCGCCTTTGTTGCTACTCACACCTAGTACGATCAATATTGCTTTTTTTTCTTTTAGAGTTAATACCACTATTGATACATAAACTTGTAGGGGTGGGAACAGTTTCATACAGAAACTATAAAATCCCACAAAACTGCCCCTCCAACTTGTCTGCTGTAACAAAATCATACAAAATAGCTGTGGACGCGACATTTGGCATGCCACGCTGGATTTACATGCCTTAATTTTACAAAAAGCCCCCCTCGCACTCTCTGTATTTGTGTTGCATCGATTCCCTGACTACATCGCCCTCTCTGCATCGATTCCCCATTCGTAAATCCCTAGCTCCTCCCCCTTGCCGTCGCCCTCTCCGCCGCCAGCCGTCTCCGCCGCCCTCTCGGCCGCCCTCTCCGCCGGCAGCCGTCTCCGCCGCCCTGTCGAGATGAAGGGGTGCACATCATTGAGCGAGAAGCAGCAGGCAGGACGCCATGGAGCAGGGGCGTCGTCGTCCTCAAGCCACTCTCTCCCGCTCAATGGATGTGACCTCGCCGGTGCCGACATGACGAAGGATGGCGAGCCTTGGGCGAAAATCACCGGAGAGGTGCGCTACATGGATGTCGATTTCTGCAAGGTGCGTGTCCCCCTTCCCCTCGCCGATTTGCTTCGGATGCCCATGAACTTGGGCTTTCCTGATGAGTGCGAGCTTCCTGATGCTAACATTTGATTTGATGCCCATGGTAGGGGACTGAAAACCTACCCGAATTTGACTGGGGTATACCTCTATCCTCTCCTGATGCTGCTTTCAATGGCACTGACAAAGGTGACCATTGTTGCCACTTACTGAACCCTGCGAGAAGAGTTTGCTCTGATGAATATGACTATGGTCGTAGATTTCTTGTTTGTCCTCATGACGTTAGTCAAGTGCCCAACTTTTGTTTAAAAAGGTGTGTTGTTTATCTTTAGTTGTTATAGGTTGAACTGAACAAATTGTTGTACTGAACAAATTGGTATTATGTGTTTTGCAAGGTTATGATACATGTGCTTATCTGAAGTGGGTGGACAAAGAATGGCAGGGGAGGCCTATGCAGGTGATTGGCAAACTTGCTGAAGAGAATGTGGCTCTTCAGAAATTTGTGTTTGACAAGGATGCTGAAATTATGAGGCTGAAGGAAGAGAGGAAGGCCATGATCATGAAGCACAAGAAGGAGATCAGAACTAGGGATAGGAGGGAAATTTGGTTAGCCTGTTTGGTCTGCTGCTCTGCACTGTTGTCTGGTGTTGTAGCACTAGTGATAAGAGGTTTTGTGTAGTAAGTTAGGTAATTTAGTATTTGGCATGATGTGAGAGAGGTGAAACTATTTGTTATCAGTTGCTACTTGTACTGATTATATGAAATCAGTGGCTACCTATTATCTATGTTCAGTATTGTAAACATTCCAAACTGGAATCAGTGGCTTGAAATGAAATCAGTGGCTTGTACTCATTTCTGTTTACTCTACTGTAAGCAAAATTCTCTTATTTGACATGAAATCAGTGGCTTGTTTAGTTAATTAAAATCAATGATTCTCTTATTTGACATGAAAATACACTCATTTGTGTTAATTTAACTGTAAGCAAAATTCAGATCAAGCAAAATTCAGTTAACTTAGCAGTGCATATTTCAGTTAAGTTAACCATTTGGAAGGGGCCCAGGGATCTTCAAGTAGTACAGCTTGGCATATTTGGCAGAAAGTGAGCACCTTGTACATTCTATTTTAGGATGTGTGCACATGGGCACAACATGAGCACATGGGCACAACATGTTCAACAGCAGATCAACATGGGCAGAGAACATACAATTCAACAGCACTTCAACAACAGATTGGCATAGATAACAGCAATTCAACATGGACTGCTCAAAATAGATAACTATATGCCAACATATAGATCAACATACCTAACTACTCTTCTGCATCTTCACTGTTTCTTCAGTTGTTGAGCTGTTGCAGGCGGATGGAGCGGCGCACCTTCTTCAGCTCTTTCTTCAGCGGCGCCTTCTTCTTGTTTTGCTCTGGCTCCTTCACCTCTTCTTCTTGTTCAACCTTCACCACTTCTGGCAGGAGCTCGACGTCCGGCAGGAGCTCGATGTCGATGGGCATGTTTCTGCCACCCTCAACGGCGACCGGCGCAATGAGCACAACCTCGTCCGCATCCGTGTCGTCGTCAGTGATGACAACAGTCTCTGTCAGGTCCTCGTCAGAGGCGTAGTCCACAGGGTCGACTGGAGCAGGCAGCGCGAGCACGATGCCGACGATGTTCGCAGGGTCATCGTCGAGGGGGACCAGGGCCAGAGAGGTGGTGGAGCGGTACATCCACGACCTAGCTCGCTGGTACAGATCCACGCTGAGCGTGCCCTCACGCATTGCCCAGACGAGGAACAACGGCGGCGGTGATCCGATATTGTCCCAATCTCACCCGGAACCTTTCCGGTGTCCAAATATAGTCGTCCAATATATCGATCTTTATGTCTCGACCATTTCGAGACTCCTCGTCAAGTCCATGATCATATCCGGGACTCCAAACAACCTTCGATACATCAAAATATATAAACTCATAATGAAACTATCATCGTAACGTTAAGCGTGCGGACCCTACGGGTTCGAGAACAATGTAGACATGACCGAGACACGTCTCCGGTCAATAACCAATAGCGGAATCTGGATGCTCATATTGGCTCCCACATATTCTACGAAGATCTTTATCGGTCAGACCGCATAACAACATACGTTGTTCCCTTTGTCATCGGTATGTTACTTGCCCGAGATTCGATCATCGGTATCTCAATACCTAGTTCAATCTCGTTACCGGCAAGTCTCTTTACTCGTTCCGTAATACATCATCTCACAACTAACTCATTAGTTGCAATGCTTGCAAGGCTTAAGTGATGTGCATTATCGAGAGGGCCCAGAGATACCTCTCCGACAATCGGAGTGACAAATCCTAATCTCGAAATACGCCAACCCAACATGTACCTTTGGAGACACCTGTAGAGCTCCTTTATAATCACCCAGTTATGTTGTGACGTTTGGTAGCACACAAAGTGTTCCTCCGGTAAATGGGAGTTGCATAATCTCATAGTCATAGGAACATGTATAAGTCATGAAGAAAGCAATAGCAATATACTAAACGATCGTGTGCTAAGCTAACGGAATGGGTCATGTCAATCACATCATTCTCCTAATGATGTGATCCCGTTAATCAAATGACAACACATGTCTATGGTTAGGAAACATAACCATCTTTGATCAACAAGCTAGTCAAGTAGAGGCATACTAGTGACACTCTGTTTGTCTATGTATTCACACATGTATTATGTTTCCGGTTAATACAATTCTAGCATGAATAATAAACATTTATCATGATATAAGGAAATAAATAATAGCTTTATTATTGCCTCTAGGGCATATTTCCTTCACATTGCACCCTACTTCTCTACCCACAGGTCTTGGTTTCGAGACCCAGGACAAACATTTTTTTGTTTATTTTTTTAATTGTGGGAGTTCACCAAATTCAGTTCAGCAAATGCAGAAAATTCAGTACATTCAGTAAATGCACAAAATTCAGTACATTCAGCAAATGCACATTCGATCAGTACATTCAGACATTTTTCATGTAATGCAGAAACAACTCAAATGTGCTGGTATTCAAAACTCAAATGCTTTTAATTCTTGAGTACATTGCCATTAAGTGCTGACAGTTCACTACATGTCTAACTGTCATTGCAACAAAAAATTGGTATTACATGAAAAATGTCTTGCACTCACAAATGCTAGCATCAAGTTCAGACATGAACTTCTACAGTTTAGCATGAAGTTCATTGATGAACTAAACAGACATCTAACTGTCACCCCCAGGTGCATTCTAAGAAACTGGAATTTCTTCAGTTAAATTGAGATCAGGTATTGGCTCCCTTGCTCCATCATCACCAAACATGAGTCTGTATGCTGGATAAATGCTAGCTTCCCTCCTGTGTCTTTTCCCAGCCACTCCTCTGCCACTGGCTCTACTCCTAGAAGATCCTCCTCTCTCTGTAGTGCCAGATCTCACTATCTTTCCTTTCTTCCTTCCTCTTCCTCCAGTTGCACTTGACCCTGGCTCATCTGGATGTGGTACTGCTGCAGCTCTAGTCCTGCCTCTTCCTCTCCCCCTCGCAGTTGTTGTGGCTGTGGTTGTGGTTCTTCTGGGAGGGATAGAATCCCTAGCTTGCACCACAAAAGCAGACTCTTCAGGAAGTGGCCCAGGAGGATTCCAATTGCTCACATATGCCCTCTCCTATGCAGGATCACAAAATGTCAGTAAAATATAAATGAGAAAAATAAATGTAGGTACAAAGTCAGAGAAAGACAGAAATATGTAAAGTGCACCTCCTGGCCTATGGTGTAGACCATACTGCTTCTGTCATTCATAGGATCAAGCCTTGGATCAAGTCTTGTTGGCATAACATCCTGTAGTCACAAAACAATTCATGTTAGTAACATAACTGGACTTTAATGCAGTTAACTGAAATAACTGATTTAACCTGCAGAATTGAAGGATCTCCAACTTCTTCATCATCTTCTAGTAGAGCTTCATGTTGCCTCATAAACTTGGCATGTCCTTTCTTGTTGTGCTCAGCACTGCCACACACTGAGCAATGCATGGCCACTCCTTTTTTGTTGATGAATACAGTTCCATCTTTCTTCTTCTTCTCTTCTGGTGTCTTTCTCCTGTTCTTAGCTGGTCTGCCCATTTTCTTTGTGAAGACTGGAGGATGGATGGCAATGCCATTCATCTTTTCCCAGCTTTTCCTGTCCCTCATAGGCATGATGTTGTTCCCATAGGCCTTTAGATAGTTTTATATGCTATAGCACTTGTGAACCAATGTTTCAGGGTCAATCCTATCAGCTCTACAACAGGCAATCACATGATTGCAAGGGATGCCATCCAACTGAATTTTTTTGCAATCACAAGTTCTTGCTGGAATGTCCACAACATACTTGTTGTTGCCAGATTCAACACCATAAATGCCAAGACCTGAATGTGTTGGAAAGCAGTTACCTGAGTACTCTGCATTCTTGTCTAGTTTCTTCCTAATCTTTGGGCAGATCAGTCCAGTCCACTTTTCAGAAGCTTCTTTGTACTTCCTGTCATGCCTCACAGTAATTTTATGTGTTATGCATTCTAGCATTGATATAACACACAGTTCTCTTGCATCCAAGATGTAGCTACAAGAGAGACATAATAAAGTTTTGTCAAAAATCAGTGACACTGCAAGATTGTGTTAAACATAACTGAACTTGTATGCTAGATGAGTGAACTAACTGAATTTTACCTGTTGTACACCTCTGACATGCTGTTCAGCAATATGTCACACTTGGGGAAATCTCTGAAGTATGCTTTCACCCACTGGTTGGGGGGCTTGCCATCCAACCAATTATATGCCTCTAAGTTCTGTGCCCTCAACTTCTCTCTGTTCAAGGTCCACTTGTCCACATTAGTTGACCTAGCAATGGCCCACGACATATTCTCCAGTGTTTCCCCTTTGAACTTCTGGTGGAAGTTTTGATAAAGATGTCTAACACAAAATCTGTGTTCTGCATCTGGTCATATCTTCTCAACAGCATTGATCAAACCCTGCAAAAGTAGTTAATAAACATGTCAGACAACAACAACATGTGGAAATATGCAACAACAACATGTCTGAACAAATGTCACACACCTTTTGCTTGTCACTCATTATAGTGAAAAGGGGAGGTGTTAATGATGTTTAAATCATTCTTCAAAGTGGTGAGAAACCATTCCCAAGAGTAAGTTGACTCCACCTCCACCATCCCCATTGCAATTGGAAATATGCAATCATTGGGATCAATCCCAACAGCTGTAAGCAGCACAGCCTTGTATTTGCTCTTCAGGTGACACCCATCAACAAATAGAATTGGCCTGCACCCCCTCAGAAAACCTCTCTTGCAGGCATCATAGGACCAATATAGTGAAGATAGGTGATCTTTGTTGGGGAACGTAGCAGAAATTCAAAATTTTCCTACGAGTCACCAAGATCTATCTATGGAGAAACTAGCAATGAGAGAGAGGGGAGTGCATCTACATACCCTTGTAGATCGCTAAGCGGAAGTGTTCAAGAGCACGGGGTTGAAGGATCATACTCGTCGTGATCCAAATCACCGGAGATCCTAGTGCCGAACGGACGGCACCTCTGCGTTCAACACACGTACAACCCGGTGACGTCTCCCATGCCTTGATCCAGCAAGGAGAGAGGGAGATGTTGAGGAAGACTCCATCCAGCAGCAGCACAACGGCGTGGTGGTGATGTAGGAGCGTGGCAATCCTGCAGGGCTTCGCCAAGCACCACGGGAGAGGAGGAGGGAGAGAGGTAGGGCTGCGCTAGGGAGAGGTCAAAACTCATGTGTTGGCAGCCCTCAAGACCTCAACTATATATAGGGGAGAGGGAGGGGGGTGCGCCCCCTCTAGGGTTTCCACCCCAAGGGGTGCGGCAGCCCCAATCCCATCTAGGGTGGCGGCCAAGGGGGGGGGAGAGGGGAAACTTGCCCCCCAAGTTAGGTGGGTGCGCCCCCTCCCCCAACCCTAGGCGCCTTGGGCCCTTGTGGGGGGAGGGGTGCACCAGCCCACCTGGGGCTGGTCCCCTCCCACACTTGGCCCATGCAGACCTCCGGGGATGGTGGCCCCACTTGGTAGACCCCCGAGACCCTCCCGGTGGTCCCGGTACGTTACCGATAAAACCCGAAACTTTTCCAGTGACCAAAACAGGACTTCCCATATATAAATCTTTACCTCCGGACCATTCCGGAACTCCTAGTGACGTCCGGGATCTCATCCGGGACTCCGAACAACATTAGGTAACCACATACAAACTTCCTTTATAACCCTAGCGTCATCGAACCTTAAGTGTGTAGACCCTACGGGTTCGGGAACCATGCAGACATGACCGAGACGTTCTCCGGTCAATAACCAACAGCGGGATCTGGATACCCATGTTGGCTCCCACATGTTCCACGATGATCTCATCGGATGAACCACGATGTCAAGGACTCAATCAATCCCGTATACAATTCCCTTTGTCTAGCGGTATTGTACTTGCCCAAGATTCGATCATCGGTATGCCGGTACCTTGTTCAATCTCGTTATCGGCAAGTCCCTTTACTCGTTCTGTAACACATCATCCCGTGATCAACCCCTTGGTCACATTGTGCACATTATGATGATGTCCTACCGAGTGGGCCCAGAGATACCTCTCCGTTACACGGAGTGACAAATCCCAGTCTCGATTCGTGCCAACCCAACAGACACTTTCGGAGATACCTGTAGTGCACCTTTATAGCCACCCAGTTACGTTGTGACGTTTGGTACACCCAAAGCATTCCTACGGTATCCGGGAGTTGCACAATCTCATGGTCTAAGGAAATGATACTTGACATTAGAAAAGCTTTAGCATACGAACTACGATCTTTGTGCTAGGCTTAGGATTGGGTCTTGTCCATCACATCATTCTCCTAATGATGTGATCCCGTTATCAACGACATCCAATGTCCATGGTCAGGAAACCGTAACCATCTATTGATCAACGAGCTAGTCAATCAGAGGCTTACTAGGGACATGGTGTTGTCTATGTACCCACACATGTATCTGAGTTTCCTATCAATACAATTATAGCATGGATAATAAACGATTATCATGAACAAGGAAATATAATAACAATAACTAATTTATTATTGCCTCTAGGGCATATTTCCAACAGTCTCCCACTTGCACTAGAGTCAGTAATCTAGTTCACATTGCCATGTGATTAACACTGATAGGTCACATCGCTATGTGACCAACATCCAAAGAGCTTACTAGTGTCACTAAACTAGTTCACATCACCATGTGATTAAGACTCAATGAGTTCTGGGGTTTGATCATGTTTTGCTTGTGAGAGAGGTTTTAGTCAACGAGTCTGCAACATTCAGATCCGTATGTATTTCGCAAATCTCTATGTCATATTGTAAATGCTGCTTCCACGCTCCAATTGGAGCTATTCCAAATGGTTGCTCCACTATACGTATCCGGTTTGCTACTCAGAGTCATTCGGATAGGTGTTAAAGCTTGCATCGACGTAGCCCTTTACGCCGAACTCTTTATCACCTCCATAATCGAGAAACATTTCCTTATTCCTCTAAGGATAATTTTGACCGCTATCCAATGATCCATTTCTGGATCATTCTTGTACCCCTTGACTGACTCATGGCAAGGCACACTTCAGGTGTGGTACACAGCATAGCATACTATAGAGCCTATGTCTGAAGCATAGGGGACGACCTTCGTCCTTTCTCTCTCTTCTGCCGTGGTCGAGCTTTAACTCTTAACTTCATACCTTACAACTCAGGCAAGAACTCCTTCTTTGACTGATCCATCTTGAACACCTTCAAGATCATGTCAAGGTATGTGCTCATTTGAAAGTACCATTTACGTTTCTGATCTATCCTCATAGATCTTGATGCTCAATGTTCAAGCAGCTTACTCCAGGTTTTCTATTGAAAAACACTTTTCAAATAACCCTATATGCTTTCTAGAAATTCTACATCATTTCTGATCAACAATATGTCAACAACATATACTCATCAGAAATTCTATAGTGCTCCCACTCACTTCTTTGGAAATACAAGTTTCTCATAAACTTTGTATAAACCCAAAATCTTTGATCATCTCATCAAAGCGTACATTCCAACTCCGAGATGCTTACTCCAGTCCTTAGAAGGATTGCTGGAGCTTTGCATACTTTATTAGCGTCTTTCAGGATTGACAAAACCTTCTGGTTGTATCACATACAACCTTTCCTCAAGGAAATCGTCGAGGAAACAAATGTTTTGACATCCTATCTGCAAGATTTCATAAATAATGCAGTAACTGCTAATATAATTCCAACAGACTCTTAGCATCGCTACGAGTGAGAAAGTCTCATCGTAGTCAACTCCTTGAACTTGTCGGAAAACATCTTTAACGACAAGTCGAGCTTTCTTAATGGTGATACTTACCATCATTGTCTGTCTTCCTTTTAAAATCCATCTTTACCCAACGGCCTTACGACCATCAAGTATTTCTTCCAAAGTCATGGATCCTCTCTCGGATTTTATGGCCTCGAGCCATTCGTCGGAATCCGGGCCCACCATTGCTTCTCCATAGCTCGTAGGTTCATTGTTGTCTAGCAACATAACCTCTAAGACAGTATTGTGTACCACTCTGAAGTAGTACGCTTCCTTGTCGACCTACGAGGTCCGGTAGTGACTTGATCCGAAGCATCATGATCACTATCATTAGCTTCCGCTTCAATTGGTGTAGGTGCCACATGAACAACTTCCTGTGCCCTGCTACACACTGGTTGAAGTGATGGTTCAATAACCTCATCAAGTCTCCACCATCCTCCCACTCAATTCTTTCGAGAGAAACTTTTCCTCGAGAAAGGACCCGTTTCTAGAAACAATCACTTTTGCTTCTGGATCTGAGATAGGAGGTATACCCAATTGTTTTTGGTGTCCTATGAAGATGCATTTATCCGTTTTGGGTTCGAGCTTATCACGATGAAACCTTTTTCACATAAGCGTCGCAGCCCCAAACTTTTAAGAAACGACAACTTAGGTTTCTCCAAACCATAGTTCAAACGGTGTCGTCTCAACGGAATTACGTGGTGCCCTATTAAAGTGAGTGCGGTTGTCTCTAATGCCTAACCCATGAATGATAGTGGTAATTCGATAAGAGACATCATGGTATGCACCATATCCAATAGGGTGCAACTATGATGTTCGGACACAATGGTGTTCCAGGCGGTATTAATTGTGAAACAATTTCCACAATGTCTTAATTGCGTGCCAAAGCTCGTAACTCAGATACTCATCTCTATGATTATATCATAGACATTTTATCCTCTTGTCACGATGATATTTAACTTCACTCTGAAATTACTTGAACCATTCAATAATTCAGACTTGTGTTTCATCAAGTAAATATACTCAACATCTACTCGAATCATCTGTGAAGTAAGAACATAACGATATTCACTGCATGCCTCAGCACTCATTGAACTGCACACATCAAAATGTGTTACTTGCAACAAGTTGCTATCTTGTTCCATCTTACTGAAAACGAGGCTTTTCAGTCATCTTGCCCATGTGGTATGATTTGCATATCTCAAGTGATTCAAAATCAGTGAGTCCAAACGATCCATCTGCATGGAGTTTCTTCATGCGTATACACCAATAGACATGATTCGCATGTCTCAAACTTTTCAAAACGAGTGAGTCCAAAGATCCATCAACATGGAGCTTCTTCATGCGTTTTACACCAATATGACTTACATGGCAGTGCCACAAGTAAGTGCTACTATCATTACTATCTTATATATTTTGGCATGAAAATGTGTATCACTACGATCAAGATTCAATAAACCATTCTTTTAGGTGCAAGACCATTGAAGGTATTATTCAAATAAATAGAGTAACCATTATTCTCCTTAAATGAATAACCGTATTGCGATAGACATAATCCAATCATGTCTATGCTCAACGCAAACACCAAATGACAATTATTTAGGTTTAATACTAATCTTGATGGTAGAGGGAGCGTGCGATGTTTGATCACATCAACCTTGGATACACTTCCAACACATATCGTCAGCTCACCTTTAGCTAGTCTCCGTTTATTCCGTAGCTTTTATTTCAAGTTACTAACACTTAGCAACCGAACCGGTATCTAATACCCTGGTGCTACTAGGAGTACTAGTAAAGTACACATTAACATAATGTATATCCAATATACTTCTATCGACCTTGCCAGCCTTCTTATCTACCAAGTATCTAGGGTAATTCTGCTCCAGTGGTTGTTCCCCTTATTACAGAAGCACTTAGTCTCGGGTTTGGGTTCAACCTTGGGTTTCTTCACTGGAGCAGCAACTGATTTGCCGTTTCATGAAGTGCCCCTTCTCGCCCTTGCCCTTCTTGAAACTAGTGGTTTTACTAACCATTAACAATTGATGCTCCTACTTGACTTCTACTTTCGCGGTGTCAAACATTTCGAACACTTCAAGGATCATCATATCTATCCCTGATATGTTATAGTTCATCACGAAGCTCTAGCAGCTTGGTGGCAATGACTTTGGAGAAACATCACTGTCTCATCTGGAAGATCAACTCCCACTCGATTCAAGTGATTGTTGTACTCAGACAATCTGAGCACAAGCTCAACGATTGAGCTTTTCTCCCTTAGTTTGCAGGCTAAGAAAATCATCGGAGGTCTTATACCTCTTGACGTGGGCACGAGCCTGAAATCCCAATTTCAGCTCTTGAAACATCTCATATGTTCTGCGATATTTCAAAAATGTCTTCGGTGCCTCAATTCTAAACCATTTAACATTACCGAACTATCATGTAGTCATCAAAACATGTATGTCAGATGTTCGCAACATCCACAGACCACGTTCGAGGTCCAGCACACCGAGCGGTGCATTAAGGACATAAGCCTTCTAATGTCCGCATAATTGCTACTGTCAACTTTCAACTATATTTTCTCTAGGAACATATCTAAAACAGTAGAACTAAAGCGCGAGCTATGACATAATTTGCAAAAATATTTTGACTATGTTCAGGATAATTAAGTTCATCTTATGAACTCCCACTCAGATAGACATCCCTCTAGTCATCCAAGTGATTACATGATCCGAGTCAACTAGGCCGTGTCCGATCATCACGTGAGACGGACTAGTCATCATCGGTGAACATCTTCATGTTGATCGTATCCACCATATGACTCATGCTCGACCTTTCGGTCTCTTGTGTTCCGAGGCCATGTCTGTACATGCTAGGCTCGTCAAGTTAACCTAAGTGTTTCATGTGTGTAAATCTGGCTTACACCCGTTGTATGTGAACATAAGAATCTATCACACCCGATCATCACGTGGTGCTTCGAAACGATGAACTTTCGCAATGGCGCATAGTTAGGGGGAACACTTTCTTGAAATTTTAATGAGGGATCATCTTATTTACTACCGTTGTTCTAAGCAAATAAGATGCATAAACATGATAAACATCACATGCAATCAAAAAGTGACATGATATGGCCAATATCATTTTGCTCCTTTTGATCTCCATCTTCGGGGATCCATGATCATCATCGTCACTGGCATGACACCATGATCTCCATCATCATGATCCCCATCATCGTGTCTCCATGAAGTTGTCTCGCCAACTTATTACTTCTACTACTATGGCTACCGGTTAGCAATAAAGTAAAGTAATTACATGGCGTTGTTCAATGACACGCATGTCATACAATAAATTAAGATAACTCCTATGGCTCCTGCCGGTTGTCATACTCATCGACATGCAAGTCGTGATTCCTATTAAAAGAACATGATCAATCTCATACATCACATATCATTCATCACATTCTTCTTGGCCATATCACATCACATAGCATACCCTGCAAAAACAAGTTAGACGTCCTCTAATTATTGTTTGCATGTTTTACGTGGCTGCTATGGGTTTCTAGCAAGAACGTTTCTTACCTACGCAAAAACCACAACATGATATGTCAATTGCTATTACCCTTCATAAGGACCCTTTTCATCGAATCCGATCTGACTAAAGTGGGAGAGACTGGCACCCGCTAGCCACCTTATGCAACAAGTGCATGTCAGTCGGTGGAACCTGTCTCACGTAAGTGTACGTGTAAGGTCGGTCCGGGACGCTTCATCCCACAATACCGTCGAAACAAGATTGGACTAGTAACGGTAAGCATATTGAACAAAATCAACACCCACAACTACTTTGTGTTCTACTCGTGCAAAGAATCTACGCAATAGACCTAGCTCATGATGCCACTGTTGGGGAACGTAGCAGAAATTCAAAATTTTCCTACGAGTCACCAAGATCTATCTATGGAGAAACTAGCAACGAGAGAGAGGGGAGTGCATCTACATACCCTTGTAGATCGCTAAGCGGAAGTGTTCAAGAGAACGGGGTTGAAGGATCATACTCGTCGTGATCCAAATCACCGGAGATCCTAGTGCCGAACGGACGGCACCTCTGCGTTCAACACACGTACAACCCGGTGACGTCTCCCATGCCTTGATCCAGCAAGGAGAGAGGGAGATGTTGAGGAAGACTCCATCCAACAGCAGCACAACGGCGTGGTGGTGATGGAGGAGCGTGGCAATCCTGCAGGGCTTCGCCAAGCACCACGGGAGAGGAGGACAAAGAGAGGTAGGGCTGCGCCAGGGAGAGGTCAAAACTCATGTGTTGGCAGCCCTCAAGACCTCAACTATATATAGGGGAGAGGGAGGGGGTGCGCCCCCTCTAGGGTTTCCACCCCAAGGGGTGCGGCAGCCCCAATCCCATCTAGGGTGGCGGCCAAGGGGGGGGGAGAGGGGAAACTTGCCCCCCAAGTTAGGTGGGTGCGCCCCCTCCCCCAACCCTAGGCGCCATGGGCCCTTGTGGGGGGGCGCACCAGCCCACCTGGGGCTGGTCCCCTCCCACACTTGGCCCATGCAGCCCACCGGGGATGGTGGCCCCACTTGGGCGACCCCTGGGACCCTCCCGGTGGTCCCGGTACGTTACCGATAAAACCCGAAACTTTTTTGGTGACCAAAACAAGACTTCCCATATATAAATCTTTACCTCTGGACCATTTCGGAACTCCTCATGACGTTCGGGATCTCATCCGGGACTCCGAACAATATTCGGTAACCACATACAAACTTCCTTTATAACCCTAGCGTCATCGAACCTTAAGTGTGTAGACCCTACGGGTTCGGGAACCATGCAGACATGACCGAGACGTTCTCCGGTCAATAACTAATAGCGGGATATGGATACCCATGTTGGCTCCCACATGTTCCACGATGATCTCATCGGATGAACCACGATGTCAAGGACTCAATCAATCCCGTATACAATTCCCTTTGTCTAGCGGTATTGTACTTGCCCAAGATTCGATCGTCGGTATGCCGATACCTTGTTCAATCTCGTTACCGGCAAGTCTCTTTACTCGTTCCATAACACATCATCCCGTGATCAACCCCTTGGTCACATTGTGCACATTATGATGATGTCCTACCGAGTGGGCCCAGAGATACCTCTCCGTTACACGGAGTGACAAATCCCAGTCTCGATTCGTGCCAACCCGACAGACACTCCTGTAGTGCACCTTTATAGCCACCCAGTTACGTTGTGACGTTTGGTACACCCAAAGCATTCCTACGGTATCCGGGAGTTGCACAATCTCATGGTCTAAGGAAATGATACTTCACATTAGAAAAGCTTTAGCATACGAACTACGATCTTTGTGCTAGGCTTAGGATTGGGTCTTGTCCATCACATCATTCTCCTAATGATGTGATCCCGTTATCAACGACATCCAATGTCCATGGTCAGGAAACCGTAACCATCTATTGATCAATGAGCTAGTCAATCAGAGGCTTACTAGGGACATGGTGTTGTCTATGTACCCACACATGTATCTGAGTTTCCTATCAATACAATTATAGCATGAATAAACGATTATCATGAACAAGGAAATATAATAACAATAACTAATTTATTATTGCCTCTAGGGCATATTTCCAACAATCTTTTGGAAGCAGGTCACCTATTTCCTTCACTTTGGTTGTGCAAACAATGAATTTGCTCCCTGGATTACTTCTCCTCAGTTCTTGTCCATAGTCCGACAACTGGCTGTATTGTGCTTTCTCATCACCATGTATGATCTTAAGTGCTGCACTCCTGGCCCTGCCAAGCTTCATTCTCACTGGATTAAGCTTGAACTTCCGCTGAACTTTTCTTCCAAATGTACCCAAGTCCATGCTCTTGTTGTCTCTGAACTCATCCATAAATATCTCAGTCAGGTACTTCACTGTTAAGCACTTGGAATCCCATGTTTTCTGACAGGTGTGCTCTCCATTGTACTCTCTGATGACAATACTTCCTGTTCTATTGTCTCTAGATGCTTTCAACCTCCAAGGGCAATCTGTTTGACAAACACCAATGAATCTCTCTGCCCCATTTCTAGCTTTGATGATTTTCACTCTGTTTTTGACAGTGTATGCAGTGGCTGCTTCCCTTAGCTCTTTCATTTCTCCAAATACTTGCCCAACCCTGAAGATTGGGTTTCTCATGTCCATTTCTGCATTGAATGTTCTGAATTTATATTTCAACTTCTCCAACTCATCTTTTGACAGGTTGAGCTCATCATCATCAAGTGGATCTTCCTCCTCAAATATCTCTTCCTCTTCTTCATTGTTTTCATTCAGTGATTTGTCAACATTCTGAGCAAACAAATCATCATCTTCATCTTCACAATCATAGTCACTCTCATAAAAGTCTGAGTCAGTTTCATTCAACTCTTCTTCTCCATCATTGTTTTCAACTGCATTTTCTGTATTCTTTGCATCTGCATCATGATCTGCCTCTGCATCATGTTCTGCCTCTACATCCTCTCCATTCTCTACATCATGATCTGCCTCTGCATCCTCTCCTTTCTCTCCATTCTCTGCATCATGATCTGCCTCTGCATCCTCTCCTTCATCTGCATCCTCTCCTTCCTCTCCATCCTCATTTCCATCATTGGGGCATCCTTTTAGTATGATTTCAGGATATAATGTCTAAATCTTGTTCTCCTCATCAACTAACAAATCCAATGTCTTGGCTTCTCTGCTGGACCTCACCATAGCAGCTATAACATCTGGATTGTCAACACATAGCAGGCCATCACCATAGTCTTTCCCTGGCAAAATCCAGTACACCTTGATTTGAGGGTCTGTAGGGTCATAGTCCATCCTTGACAAGCAATACTTGATCATCCCCAGTGACCATGTGTCTGTATGACAGTAGTCGAAAACTTCATGACTGCACCCAATGTAAGAGAACTTCAGTTCTCCACCTATGCATTCCCCCAAGAAAATTCCATTGTGCTCAAACTCCACTGAGAAAAACTGGCTAGCTTCTCCATTTGTCACTACAACAATTGACAGATGAAATTTTCAGTGCAACTGAATCTTAGTTTCAGTGATCAAACTCTAACTGAATCTGTACATGATTTTCAAACACAACTATGTACTGAATATCAACTAAAAGACAACCCTTTCATCACAAATCAATGGTAAAAACGCTGACTTTCATCTAAAAAAAGCCATGTACTTTTGCATAACAGGGAAAGTCAGGATTTTTTACACTGAAATATGAACTAAAATACCACCCTTTCATCACATTTTACAGTGCATCTATAGTTCAGTGCAACAATAGCATATAATCTCTAAATATGTAAACAATAAAATCACATCAAAAGACCCCCCTCAAGGACCCCCCCCTTTCCCTGTATGCTACCCAAAACCCTAGATCAAATCCCCTCACATTGCCCTTGATTGACCCCCCAATTCCCCAAATCAGCATCAAGAAACCCTAGACAAGCTCATGGAAACTACTTCCCTACGAACCCTGGGGACGCACACAACCAACCCTAGTGAGCAGATCGACCCAATTTTCACCCCTACATCGGCATGATCGGCCTGAAAAACTCTAGTGCGCCGGGTGCAGGAACAGGGGAAGCAGAGGAACAGGGGAAGCGCGAATAAGCAGGCCCTTACCGTATTCAGGAGGGAACTCGCGGGGTTCCCTACGCCACGGCTCCATGGCGCCTTGTGTCGCCGCCGATGAGGCCGACGGCGGCGTCGCCTCGCAGGAGGAGTGGGCGAGATGAGGAGGAACAGGGGACGTGGGCGAAAGAAGAAGGGAAAGGTTTTGGAAGGGGTTTGCATCGGGGCCGACGACCAGGTGCTTTTCTATCGAGGGATGGACTTGTCTGCGAAATTGCTAAAGCGCGAGGGTTTCTTTGTAAAAACGCGATCCGGGCCCGACAAAGCCTACATGGCGTGCCACATGTGCAGTTCGAGGTGGTTTTGTATGATTTTGTTACAACAGACAAGTTGGTGCAGTTCGGGGTGGTTTTGTATGATTTTGTTACAGCAGACAAGTTGGAGGGGCAGTTTTATGGGGTTTTATAGTTTCTGTAAGAAACTGTTTCCACCCCTACAAGTTTATGTATCAATAGTGGTATTAACTCTTTCTTTTATTGTAGCGTATGTAAAGAAGACAACCGAAAGATGCGGACAATGGCAATGGCATGATACGTCGCCGTTGGACCGATGCAGTGCCGCCTCTCTCATGTGCCGCTCCTCTTGTTCGGTTGCGCAACCCAAAGGCTGCTCCGCTTTGGCTCACTGGGCGTGCGTGCGCAACCGCCATGCATACCATATATGTTGAGAATTCTACTGTACTAGAACCCAGTGATATTTCAGAGCCAATCTCAAATATACACGCTTGCTCTCTTTCTACCGGACAAAACAGCCTGTCGGAGAGGTGTCTAAAGATTTGAGAGACAAGCTAGCCGCCCACAGAGTACTGCTGAAACAAGTAGGACAGTATCGTCTTGTGATCGCCCGATCGGAACCCGGTGTTTGGATCCATCAGATACGGTACCTGAAACACGAAGCATCAAGCGCGTTATCACATCGTGCGTGCTAGGAGTATTTTCTTGCAGATCAGCTTCTTTCTATGCCTGCAGATTCTCTTATAGGTTATACCATTGCACTTCAGCATCTCCCTGACTTTACCTGCTTAGAATTTGCTACGCTTAGCAGCGAACTCATCTTCGACGACCCCTGTCCCACGTTCCGGAGAACGTAAGGGAGCTCCAATTCACACAGAGCCTCACGCACGATCCTTGCGTACTGCATGAATCACCACCCATGCCTGAGAAGAAAATATGGCTGACTCCTACAGAAAAGTGCATCGAGGAGAGAAGGGTTCCTACGGTGTTATTCTCAAATGAGAAGAGTTCCAGCTTCTCTGCAGGTACCGCACCAGCTTTGCTCCACATTGTCATCCCTCTTCCAGCTCGAAGAAGAGTAGGCACCCATCCTGTGAAAATTGTACTGCAAAAAGCTTGATTGTATCATAGAATGACTGGAATGGACAAGTGAAGGAAAAGATATTCAAACAAGCAAAGTTGGATACCTCTCAAGGAGGCCAAAAGAAGGGCTCTTTCCTTGTCCATACTGTTTGAACAGGTACTTCACAATATCTCCTGCACATTCAGGGCACATATCAGTATCTGTCTATGTTTTAGCTTAGCAGCTAGTTTTACTAAACTATACAAACAGGAAGTTAGCCACCTTAAACATAATAATGAAAGCTATTGTTTTGTATGCCAACAAATAAAGAGTTTCAAAAGAGTCCTTCCATGGTACTACCCACTGTCACCACCACCCAAAGGAAGGACTAGCCAACAATTGGATCTTACCACTTTCATACATTGTGACGCCAGTACTTGCATCAACAAGAAGTGGAAACCTGTATAAAAAAGTAGGAACAAAAATTCAGTACAATGACCGTAAGGGGTCCATGAGAAGAAATGGTGCCATAGTAATGCCAAAAATGTTAACCATGAATGCAGTATTTATGAAGTTTCCAATCAGCATTTGTGTTCAACTGAAGCTATAAGTAAATGCGGAATTGATGAAGACATACTGCTCCTTCCCTCCAATTTTCCTGACCACATCTCTATGCCTCAGTGACCCTTTTGGGCAAGGATAAACCTGCACTTTTTTAGTATTTGGGGGCAAAGTTATCAAGTAGCAAAAATACCAAATTACAATATCATGTTAAGAGTCCAAAGGAAAGGCAATTTAATCCTTGACATATATTGCCACGCAACTATAATGCAATTCCCATAAAGGAGAACAGTGATTTTCCTAAACACTGATTTATAATCACAGAATACGGTTGTAGGAACGAATGAAGAGGCACTATAAAGAGATGGTTGAACACCTCCGCAGAAAGATCAAGCTCAGTCATGGCCTCCCTGACTCTCCTACAGAAGGGACATGCTTCTATCGGAAAGGTAACAAAAGATGTGATCAGTACATTCTGAAATTACTAGTTTGACATGCCACAAGGCAGAACCAACAGAAAGAAAGAACAATTACCAAACTCATACAGTTGAAGAGTCGGAGCACTCGTTGGTGTACTAACGCTTTCTGTGCTACTAGCTGCAACATTTGATCCCCACGGCAGTCTAGCTAAACTTGAAAGGGAAGATGTGGCCACCTGGCAAACAATAAATTAACAGCAGATGGTCACTGAGAGGCAGGTGGACAAAAATCAGTGCCGAAAGGCCTGAGTACACATCAAGAGAAACTTTTGCACCAATTACAGTATTAGAATAGAAGTTTCCTTTTGCTCCCACAGGGTATTCGTATGGTAACAATTTCACCTGTTGCTACCATTTCAGTAAACTCTAGGTTATAATCCAAGTCGTCTGTTTTTCGGTGCTTTTTGTTTTGTTTTGTTTTTCCTTGTGATGCTCTCATGTAATGAGTTCCCGTGCTGGTCATTTTTCTTCCCTTCTGAGTACTTATTAGTGTCGATCTAGGATTTTGCGAATACAGTACCATTCAATCCGAATGTGCCAAAAAGTTATACGAAGATTACCTCCACGATGTCATTCCGCTCTTGAGAAGGATCCCCGCCCTGCATTTCAGTTCACAAAAACAAACACATTTTTAGCAAACACCCAAGTTCAGTGGGAAGAACCTGAAGCAGTTAGTTTGATTTATATGTAAAGGAGTATAAAGAAAACTAACTGCGGCAGGCAGCAGCTAGTTACCCCGAAGAACTTGAGAAGCGGGCACAAAAACGACAGGACGCTGCTGCTGGCGGGGGCGGAGGTGGTTTCAGTATTCTCGCCCGGTTCCGCGGTCGGAGGCCGCGCTCGTGTGAGGGTGAGCGCATTAGACGAGCGGCGGGGTAGGCGAGGTCCAGCTCGGGCTCGGGCAGGAGAGCGCTCCGGAGGTGAGGCCCGAGATGCAGGGCGGGGGTGGGGATGGCGGGTGGGGTGCGCGAGGGGAAGCATGCTGCGGCCTGCGGGCGCGAGCCGGGGGGAGAGGCGAGAGGCGACTCGGGAGCTTGGCGGGCGTCACCGGCGAGTGGTCGTCATCGCGGCACGGGGGCTGGCGACTGAAGCTCCGGTTAGGATGACTCCGTCGCGATTCACGGACCTGCACACGGGGTGGCCAGAGCTAGCCGCCGGTCGGCCGATCTGAGCTCCGGATCGGTCACCTGCCTAACACCATTGGATGCGAGTGAGTACGACCATTGGATTATTCCCTTCGCTTCATCTCATCTCCGACAGTCAACGCACAAGGAAAAATCTTTTTCCCCTCCGGTAGGCGAGGCATCAGCATAGCAGGCTCATGCGCCTGTACCCCGCTTTGCCGCCCCTCGGTTGTCGTTGTCACCCTCGCACCCGATTGCCATGCTACGCAGGTGGTGTAGGTCACAACACCCCGTCGTTGTAGTCGTAGCACCGGCGCCCCCTTCACCCCGTGCTCATCGCAGCCACCATTGCCGGTCCCAGCACTAGGGTTTGTCAGTTGCAACATCGAACGACACTCTACCCCGAGCTTATAGCAATTAGTTCCAGCATCGGGGATCACTGGCCGCAACACCATGTCGACGTAGTCACCACACCGGCCATCTCTCCGCCCCGAGCTTGTAGCAGCCTACATCGATGGTTCCAGCATCGAGGGTCACTAGTTCCAGCATCTAGGGTCGCCGGCCGCAGCACCATGTCGCCGCACCAATCGTCCCTCCACCCTGAGCTTGTAGCAGCAAACATCACCAGTTCCAGCATCGGGGGTCACTAGTTCTAGCATCTGGGATCGTAGGTCGTAGCACCCTATCACTGCACCGGTCGTGTCTCCACCTCGAGCTTGTAGCATCCAACATCGTCGGTTCTGGCACCGGGGGTCACCGGTTCCGACATATAGGACCGTTGGTCATAGCACCATGTCGCTGCATCGGCCGCTCCCTCGCCCCGAGCTTGTAGCAGCCAACATAGTTGGTTGCAAGTACCTTCTTGCAGGAGGATTTAGGAACAAATGACCAGTTATATTCCTCCCTAAGGTGTTTGCTCAAACTTGGCAAGGGGATATTGGTCATATTATGTGTATGGTGTCTTCTGTTATTTACTTTAGATATCAGTACAGAATATTTTAACGTCATCTACTTAGTTTACACATCATATACGCGAATGTCATCTACTTACCATGTCATCATGTTTACTTATACAACATATATGTTAATTATGTCCCGTCATCCTATTAGTTAGACATCATATATGTGAATCGTTGGAAATATGCCCTAGAGGCAATAATAAATGTTATTATTTATTTCCAAGTTTACGATTAATGTTTATTTTCTGTGATGTAATTGAATGGTTCTCGGGTCTACATTTAAATGAAATTTGGCACAGAGATCATGCATTCGATATTTGTGCGAGAAAAAAATGTCGCGATTGGGAGGTTGTAATTCTTAGGTATGGAAATCCGCACCAATGATCCACACCAATACTTCTTCCATTGCACACTTGTTGGTAAAGATCAATCTATTCTCATATGCATCTTCATATGATCTTAGGAGTTTGATTTTTAGGACGATTTTTTTTATTTCTACTACATTTTCCCAACATGAATTATGTCATGTCATCCTGTTAATTATATATCATATATGTGAATTATATTATGTCATCATGTTTGTTTAGACATCATATACATGAATTATGGCATGCCATCCCTTTTCCCCACTACCTATTACATTTGTCTAGCATACAAAATTTGTGCATTCAATTACTGTTCTTGTGTATCAGACATTTAAATTAGAGGGAGTGATGTCACAAAATCTGAAGGAGTAAAAACAAGGTATTCAAAAAAAAAGGTGTTACCTGTCAAAGCAAATAGTGAAGGAAATATGCCCTAGAGGCAATAATAAGTTGTTATTTTATAGTTCCTTGTTCATGCTAAAGGTTTATTATTCATGCTAGAATTGTATTGATCAGAAACTTAAATACATGCGTGAATACATAAACAAATACTGTGTCCCTAGTAAGCCTCTACTAGACTAGCTCGTTGATCAAAGATGGTTAAGGTTTCCTAACCATAGACATGTGTTGTCATTTGATAACGGGATCACATCACTAGGAGAATGATGTGATGGACAAGACCCATCCGTTAGCTTAGCATATTGATCATTCAGTTTATTGCTATTGATTTCTTGATGACAAATGCACATTCCTTCGACTATGAGATTATGCAACTCCCGGATACCGGAGGAATACCTTGTGTGCTATCAAACGTCACAACGTAACTGGGTGATCATAAAGATGCTCTACAGGTATCTCCGAAGATGTTTGTTGAGTTGGCATAGATCGAGATTAGGATTTGTCACTCCGAGTATCGAAGAGGTATCTCTTGGCCCTCTCGGTAATACACATCATAGAAAGCCTTGCAAGCAAAGTGAATAAGGACTTAGTTGCAAGATGATGTATTACAGAACGAGTAAAGAGACTTGCCGGTAATGAGATTGAACTAGGTATGAAGATATCGACGATCGAATCTCGGGCAAGTAACATACCGATAGACAAAGGGAATTATGTATGTTGTCATAAGGTTTGACCGATAAAGATCTTCGTAGAATATGTAGGAACCAATATGGGCATCCAGATTCCGCTATTGGTTATTGACCGGAGAGGTGTCTCGGTCATGTCTACATAGTTCTCAAACTCCTAGGGTCCGCACGCTTAACGTTCGTTGATGATATAGTGTTATATGAGTTATATGATTTGGTGACCCAACGTTGCTTGGAGTCTCGAGTGAGATCATGGACATGATGAGGAGCTCCGGAATGGTCTGGAGGTAAAGATTGATATATAGGACGATCATAGTTGGACACCGGAAGAGTTTTGGGATGTACCAGGTAAAAATCGAGTCACGGAAGGGGTTCCGGACACCCCCGGGAGGTTAATGGGCCTATGGGAAAAAGAAGGGGACACACCAGCCCACAAGGGGCCAGCGCGCCCCTCCTAGGCCGCATCCCTTGGGGAGAGAAGGAAAGGGGGGGGAGTCGTCCTCCCCCTTCGTTTCCTCCCCCTTTCCTCCCCCCCTCCAGCAAATATGGAAGGGGGCGGCCAAGAGCAGGAGCCCAAGTAGGATTCAGCCCTACTTGGGGCTCCCCTTGGCCTCTCCCCTCTCCCCCGCCTATATATATGTGGTAGGGGGGCGCCAACCATAACCACGAAAATTGCTTAGCCATGTGCGGCGCGCCCCTCCATCGTCTACACCCTCGGTCATATTTTCGTAGTGCTTAGGCGAAGCCCTGTGAAGATAGTTTCACCATCACCGTCACCACGTCGTCGTGCTGCCGGAAATCATCCACTACTTCACCATCTTGCTGGATCAAGAAGGCGAGGACGTCACCGAGCTGAACGTATGTTGTACGCGGAGGTGTTGTATGTTTGGTACTTGATCGATTGGAGCACGAAGAAGTTCGAGTACATTAACCGCGTTAACAAACGCTTCCGCTTACGGTGTATGAGGTGAAGGAAATATGCCCTAGAGGCAATAATAAAGTTATTATTTATTTCCTTATTTCATGATAAATGTTTATTATTCATGTTAGAATTGTATTAACCGGAAACATAATACATGTGTGAATACATAGACAAACATAGTGTCACTTGTTGGAAATATGCCCTAGAGGCAATAATAAAAGGATTATTATTATATTTCCTTGTTCATGATAATTGTCTTTTATTCATGCTATAATTGTATTATCCGGAAATCGTAATACACGTGTGAATACTTAGACCAAATACGTCCCTAGTAAGCCTCTAGTTGACTAGCTCGTTGGTCAACAGATAGTCATGGTTTCCTGACTATGGACATTAGATGTCGTTGACAACGGGATCACATCATTAGGAGAATGATGTGATGGACAAGACCCAATCCTAAGCATAGCACAAGATCGTGTAGTTCGTTTTGCTAGAGCTTTTCCAATGTCAAGTATCTCTTCCTTAGACCATGAGATCGTGTAACTCCCGGATACCGTAGGAGTGCTTTGAGTGTACCAAACGTCACAACGTAACTGGGTGACTATAAAGGTGCACTACAGGTATCTCCGAAAGTGTATGTTGGGTTGACACGGATCGAGACTGGGATTTGTCACTCCGTATGACGGAGAGGTATCTCTGGGCCAACTCGGTAATGCATCATCATAATGAGCTCAAAGTGACCAAGTGTTTGGTCATGGGATCATGCATTACGGTACGAGTAAAGTGACTTGCCGGTAACGAGACTGAACGAGGTATTGGGATACCGACGATCGAGTCTCGGGCACGTAACGTATCGATTGACAAAGGGAATTGTATATGGGGTTGATTGAATCCTCGACATCGTGGTTCATCCAATGAGATTATTGAGGAGCATGTGGGAGCCAACATGGGTATCCAGATCCCGCTGTTGGTTATTGACCGGAGAGCCATCTCGGTCATGTCTGCATGTCTCCCGAACCCGTAGGGTCTACACACTTAATGTTCGGTGACGCTAGGGTTATTAGGAAGACTTGTATGTGATTACCGAATGTTGTTCGGAGTCCCAGATGAGATCCCGGACGTCATGAGGAGTTCCGGAATGGTCCAGAGGTGAAGATTTATATATGGGAAGTTGTCATACGGACACCGAAAAGTTTCGGGGGCATATCGGTATTGTACCAGGGCCACCAGAGGGGTTCCGGGGGTCCACCGGGAGGGGCCACCCCTCTCGGAGGGCCTCATGGGCCGCAAGGGGCAGGGAACCAGCCCCTGGAGGGCTGAGCGTCCCCCCTTGGGCCCATGCGCCTAGGGTTGGGGGGGGGAACCCTAGTGGGGGCGCCCCCCTTGCTTGGGGGGCAAGCCCCCCTCCCTGGCCGCCGCCCCCCCTCTAGATCTCATCTAGAGGGGGCCGGCCCCCTTCCCCTTCCCCTATAAATAGAGGGGCGAGGGGAGGGCTGAACACCTGATCCAAGGCGCAGCCCCTCCCTTCCCCAACACCTCTCCTCCTCCGTTGAGTGCTTGGCGAAGCCCTGTCGGAGTACTGCCTCTCCACCATCATCACGCCGTCGTGCTGCTGCTGGAGCCTTCTTCCTCAACCTCTCCTTCCCCCTTGCTGGATCAAGAAGGAGGAGACATCATCCGCTCCGTACGTGTGTTGAACACGGAGGTGTTGTCCTTTCGGCACTTGGTTATCGGTGATTTGAATCATGGCGAGTACGACTCCATCATCATCGTTCTCTTGAACGCTTCCGCACGTGATCTACAAAGTGGTATGTAGATGCAATCTCTCTCCCATGACTCGTTGCTTAGATGAACTCATAGATGGATCTTGGTGAAACCGTAGGAAAAATTTTAATTTTCTGCAACGTTCCCCAACAGTGGTATCAGAGCTAGGTTTATGCGTAGTTCTCTATTGCACGAGTAGAACACAATTTTGTTGTGGGCGTAGATCTTGTCAACTTGCTTGCCGCTACTAGTCTTTTCTTGCTTCAGCGGTATTGTGGGATGAAGCGGCCCGTACCGACCTTACACGTACGCTTACGTGAGACAGGTTCCACCGACTGACATGCACTAGTTGCATAAGGTGGCTAGCGGGTGTCTGTCTCTCCCACTTTAGTTGGAGCGGATTCGACGAAAAGGGTCCGTATGAAGGGTAAATAGAAGTTGACAAAATCACATTGTGGTTATTTGTAGGTAAGAAAACGTTCTTGCTAGAACCCAATTGCAGCCACGTAGAAGATGCAACAACAATTAGAGGACGTCTAACTTGTTTTTTGCAGCAATTGTCATGTGATGTGATATGGCTAGAAGTTGTGATGAATGATGAATGATATATTGTGATGTATGAGATCATGTTCTTGTAATAGGAATCACGACTTGCATGTCGATGAGTATGACAACCGGCAGGAGCCATAGGAGTTGTCTTTATTTTTGTATGACCTGCGTGTCATTGAAGAACGCCATGTAAATTACTTTACTTTATTGCTAAATGCGTTAGCCATAGAAGTAGAAGTAGTCGTTGGTGTCACAACTTCATGAAGACACGATGATGGAGATCATGATGATGGAGATCATGGTGTCATGCCGGTGACGAAGATGATCATGGAGCCCCGAAGATGGAGATCGAAGGAGCTATATGATATTGGCCATATCATGTCACTACTTTATATAATTGCATGTGATGTTTATTATGTTTATGCATCTTGTTTACTTAGAACGACGGTAGTAAATAAGATGATACCTTATAATAATTTCAAGAAAGTGTTCCCCCTAACTTTGCGCCGTTGCTAAAGTTCGTCGTTTCGAAGCACCACGTGATGATCGGGTGTGATAGATCCTTACGTTCACATACAACGGGTGTAAGACAGTTTTACACATGCAGAAACACTTAGGGTTAACTTGACAAGCCTAGCATGTACAGACATGGCCTCGGAACACAAGAGACCGAAAGGTCGAACATGAGTCGTATGGAAGATACGATCAACATGGAGATGTTCACCGATGATGACTAGTCCGTCTCACGTGATGATCGGACACGGCCTAGTCGACTCGGATCGTGTAACACTTAGATGACTAGAGGGATGTCAATCTGAGTGGGAGTTCATTAAATAATTTGATTAGATGAACTTAATTATCATGAACTTAGTCTAAAACCTTTGCGAAATATGTCTTGTAGATCAAATGGCCAACGCTCATGTCAACATGAACTTCAACGCGTTCCTAGAGAAAACCAAGCTAAAAGATGATGGCAGCAACTATTCAGACTGGGTCCGGAACCTGAGGATCATCCTCATAGCAGCCAAGAAAGATTATGTCCTAGATGCACCGCTAGGTGAAGCACCCATCCCAGAGAACCAAGACGTTATGAACACTTGGCAATCACGTGCTGATGATTACTCCCTCGTTCAGTGCGGCATGCTTTACAGCTTAGAACCGGGGCTCCAAAAGCATTTTGAGCGACACAGAGCATATGAGATGTTCGAGGAGCTGAAAATGGTTTTTCAAGCTCATGCCCGGGTCGAGAGATATGAAGTCTCCGACAAGTTCTATAGTCGTAGGATGGAGGAAAATAGTTCTGTCAATGAGCACATACTCAAAATGTCTGGGTTGCACAACCGCCTGTCCCAGCTGGAGATCAACCTCCCGGACGAGGCGGTCATTGGCAGAATCCTTCAGTCGCTCCCACCAAGCTACAAGAGCTTTGTGCTGAATTACAACATGCAGGGGATGGTGAAGACCATTCCTGAAGTATTTTCAATGCTGAAGTCAGCAGAGGCTGAAATCAAGAAAGAACATCAAGTGTTGATGGTCAATAAGACCACTAAGTTCAAGAAGGGCAAGGGTAAGAAGAACTTCAAGAAGGACGGCAAAGATGTTTCCGCGCCCGGTAAGCCAGTTACCGAGAAGAAGTCAAATAATGGACCCAAGCCTGAGACTGAGTGCTTTTATTGCAAAGGGAAGGGTCACTGGAAGCGGAACTGCCCCAAATACTTAGCGGACAAGAAGGCCGGCAACACTAAAGGTATATGTGATATACATGTAATTGATGTGTACCTTACCAGTACTCGTAGTAACTCCTGGGTATTTGATACCGGTGCCGTTGCTCATATTTGTAACTCACAGCAGGAGCTGCGGAATAAGCGGAGACTGGCGAAGGACGAGGTGACGATGCGCGTCGGGAATGGTTCCAAAGTCGATGTGATCGCCGTCGGCATGCTACCTCTACATTTACCCACGGGATTAGTTATGAACCTCAATAATTGTTATTTAGTGCCAAGTTTGAGCATGAACATTGTATCTGGATCTCGTTTAATACGAGATGGCTACTCATTTAAATCCGAGAATAATGGTTGTTCTATTTATATGAGAGATATGTTTTATGGTCATGCCCCGGTGGTTAATGGTTTATTCTTAATGAATCTCGAACGTAATGTTACACATATTCATAGTGTGAATACCAAAAGATGTAAAGTTGATAACGATAGTCCCACATACTAGTGGCACTGCCGCCTTAGTCACATTGGTGTCAAGCGCATGAAGAAGCTCCATGCTGATGGACTTTTAGAGTCTCTCGATTATGAATCATTTGATACATGTGAACCATGCCTCATGGGCAAAATGACCAAGACTCCGTTCTCCGGAACAATGGAGCGAGCAATCAACTTATTGGAAATCATACATACTGATGTGTGTGGTCCAATGAGCGTTGAGGCTCGCGGAGGATATCGTTATGTTCTCACTCTCACTGATGACTTGAGTAGATATGGGTATGTCTACTTGATGAAACACAAGTCTGAGACCTTTGAAAAGTTCAAGGAATTTCAGAATGAAGTAGAGAATCAACGTGACCGAAAGATAAAATTCTATGATCGGATCGCGGAGGAGAATACTTAAGTCACGAATTTGGTACACACTTAAGAAAATGTGGAATCATTTCACAACTCACGCCGCCAGGAACACCTCAGCGTAACGGTGTGTCCGAACGTCGTAATCGCACTCTATTGGATATGGTGCGATCTATGATGTCTCTTACCGATTTACCGCTATCATTTTGGGGATACGCACTAGAGACAGCTACATTCACTTTAAATAGGGCACCGTCTAAATCCGTTGAGATGACACCGTATGAATTATGGTTTGGGAAGAAACCTAAGCTGTCGTTTCTAAAAGTTTGGGGATGCGATGCTTATGTCAAGAAACTTCAACCTGAAAAGCTCGAACCCAAGTCGGAAAAATGCGTCTTCATAGGATACCCTAAGGAAACCATTGGGTATACCTTCTACTTAAGATCCGAGGGCAAGATCTTTGTTGCCAAGAACGGATCCTTTCTAGAAAAGGAGTTTCTCTCGAAAGGAGTAAGTGGGAGGAAAGTAGAACTCGATGAAGTACTACCTCTTGAACCGGAAAGTAGTGCAGCTCAGGAAAATGTTCCTGTGGTGCCTACACCGACTGGAGAGGAAATTAATGATGATGATCAAGGTACTTCGGATCAAGTTGCTACTGAACTTCGTAGGTCCACAAGGACACGTTCCACACCAGAGTGGTATGGCAACCCTGTCCTGGAAATCATGTTGTTAGACAACGGTGAACCTTTGAACTATGAAGAAGCGATGGCGGGCCCAGATTCCAACAAATGGCTTGAAGCCATGCAATCCGAGATAGAATCCATGTATGAAAACAAAGTATGGACTTTGACTGACTTGCCCGATGATCGGCGAGCGATAGAAAACAAATTGATCTTTAAGAAGAAGATGGACGCGGATGGTAATGTCACCATCTATAAAGCTCGACTTGTCGCTAAGGGTTATCGACAAGTTCAAGGGATTGACTACGATGAGACTTTCTCTCCTGTAGCGAAGCTTAAGTCCGTCTGAATCATGTTAGCAATTGCCGCATACTATGATTATGAGATATGGCAGATGGACGTCAAAACGGCATTCCTTAACGGTTATCTTAAGGAAGAGCTGTATATGATGCAGCCGGAAGGTTTTGTCGATCCTAAGAATGCTAACAAAGTATGCAAGCTCCAGCGATCCATTTATGGGCTGGTGCAAACATCTCGGAGTTGGAACATTCGCTTTGATGAGATGATCATAGCGTCTGGGTTTATGCAGACTTATGGAGAAGCCTGCGTTTACAAGAAAGTGAGTGGGAGCTCTGTAGAATTCCTCATATTATAGGTAGATGACATACTTTTGATGGGAAATGATATAGAATTCTTGGACAGCATTAAGGCCTACTTGAATAAGTGTTTTTCAATGAAGGACCTTGGAGAAGCTGCTTACATATTAGGCATCAAAATCTATAGGGATAGATCAAGACGCCTCATAGGTCTTTCACAAAGCACATACCTTGATAAGATTTTGAAGAAGTTCAAAATGGATCAGTCCAAGAAAGGGTTCTTGCCTGTATTGCAAGGTGTGAGATTGAGCTCGGCTCAATGCCCGACCACGACAAAAGACAAAGAAGAGATGAGCATCATCCCCTATGCCTCAGCCATAGGATCTATTATGTATGCCATGCTGTGTACCAGACCTGATGTAAACCTTGCCGTAAGTTTGGTAGGAAGGTACCAAAGTAATCCCGGCAAGGAACACTGGACAACGGTCAAGAATATCCTGAAGTACCTGAAAAGGACAAAGTACATGTTTCTCGTTTATGGAGGTGACGAAGAGCTCGTCGTAAAGGGTTACGTCGACGCTAGCTTCGACACAGATCTGGATGACTCTAAGTCACAAACCGGATACGTGTATATGTTGAATGGTGGAGCAGTAAGCTGGTGCAGCTGCAAGTAGAGCGTCGTGGCGGGACCTACATGTGAAGCGAAGTACATGGCAGCCTCGGAGGCAGCGCATGAAGCAATTTGGGTGAAGGAGTTCATCACTGACCCAGGAGTCATACCCAATGCGTCGGGGCCGATCAAACTCTTCTGTGACAACACTGGAGCTATTGCCCTTGCCAAGGAGCCCAGGTTTCACAAGAAGACCAGGCACATCAAGCGTCGTTTCAACTCCATCCGTGAAAATGTTCAAGATGGAGACATAGATATTTGCAATGTACATACGGATCTGAATGTCGTAGATCCGTTGACTAAACCTCTTCCGCGAGCAAAACATGATCAACACCAGAACTCTATGGGTGTTCGATTCATCACAATGTAACTAGATTATTGACTCTAGTGCAAGTGGGAGACTGTTGGAAATATGCCCTAGAGGCAATAATAAAAGGATTATTATTATATTTCCTTGTTCATGATAATTGTCTTTTATTCATGCTATAATTGTATTATCCGGAAATCGTAATACACGTGTGAATACTTAGACCAAATACGTCCCTAGTAAGCCTCTAGTTGACTAGCTCGTTGGTCAACATATAGCGATGATTTCCTGACTATGGACATTAGATGTCGTTGACAACGGGATCACCTCATGAGGAGAATGATGTGATGGACAAGACCCAATCCTAAGCATAGCACACGATCGTGTAGTTCGTTTTGCTAGAGCTTTTCCAATGTCAAGTATCTCTTCCTTAGACCATGAGATCGTGTAACTCTCAGATACCGTAGGAGTGCTTTGGGTGTACCAAACGTCACAATGTAACTGGGTGACTATAAAGGTGCACTACAAGTATCTCCGAAAGTGTATGTTGGGTTGACACAGATCGAGACTGGGATTTGTCACTCCGTATGACGGAGAGGTATCTCTGGGCCCACTTGGTAATGCATCATCATAATGAGCTCAAAGTGACCAAGTGTTTGGTCACGGGATCATGCATTACGGTACGAGTAAAGTGACTTGCCGGTAACGAGACTGAACGAGGTATTGGGATACCGACGATCAAGTCTTGGGCACGTAACGTACCGATTGACAAAGGGAATTGTATACGGGGTTGATTGAATCCTCGACATCGTGGTTCATCCGATGAGATCATCGAGGAGCATGTGGGGGCCAACATGGGTATACAGATCCTGATGTTGGTTATTGACCGGAGAGCCATCTCGGTCATGTCTGCATGTCTCTCGAACCCGTAGGGTCTACACACTTAAGGTTCGGTGACTCTAGGGTTATTAGGAAGACTTGTATGTGATTACCAAATGTTTTTCGGAGTCCTGAATGAGATCTCGGACGTCACGAGGAGTTCCGGAATGGTCCGGAGGTGAAGATTTATATATGGGAAGTTGTCATACGGACACCGGAAAGTTTCGGGGGCATATCGGTATTGTACCGGGGCCACCAGAGGGGTTCCGGGGGTCCACCGGGAGGGGCCACCCCTCTCGGAGGGCCTCATGGGCCACAAGGGGCAGGGAACCAGCCCCTGAAGGGCTGGGCGCCCCCCCCCCTTGGGCCCATGCGCCTAGGGTTGGGGGGGGAGTCCTAGTGGGGGCGCCCCCCTTGCTTGGGGGGCAAGCCCCCCTCCCTGGCCGCCCCCCTCTAGATCTCATCTAGAGGGGGTCGGCCCCCTTTCCCCTTCCCCTATAAATAGAGGGGCGAGGGGAGGGCTGAACACCTGATCCAAGGCGCAGCCCCTCCCCTCCCCAACACCTCTCCTCTTCCGTTGAGTGCTTGGCGAAGCCCTGTCGGAGTACTGCCTCTCCACCATCATCACGCCGTTGTGCTGCTGCTGGAGCCTTCTTCCTCCACCTCTCCTTCCCCCTTGCTGGATCAAGAAGGGGAGACGTCATCCGCTTTGTACGTGTGTTGAACGCGGAGGTGCTGTCCGTTCAGCACTTGGTCATCGGTGATTTGAATCACGGCGAGTACGACTCCATCATCACCGTTCTCTTGAACGCTTCCGCACGCGATCCACAAAGTGGTATGTAGATGCAATCTCTCTCCCATGACTCGTTGCTTAGATGAACTCATAGATGGATCTTGGTGAAACCGTAGGAAAATTTTTAATTTTCTGCAACGTTCCTCAACATCACTAGTATGCCTCTACTTGACTAGCTCATTTATCAAAGATGGATGAGTTTCCTAAGCATAGATATGAGTTATCATTTGATCAATGGGATCACATCATTAGAAGAATGATGTGATTGACTTGACCCATTTCGTTAGCTTAGCACTTGATCGTTTAGTATGTTGCTGTTGCTTTCTTCATGACTTATACATGTTCCTATGACTATGAGATTATGTAACTCCCGCTTACCAGAGGAACACTTTGTGTGCTACCAAACGTCACAACGTAACTGGGTGATTATAAATGTGCTCTACAGGTGTCTCCAAAGGTACTTGTTGAGTTGATGTATCTTGAGATTAGGATTTGTCACTCCGATTGTTGGAGAGGTATCTCTGGGCCCTCTCGGTAATGCACATCACTATAAGCCTTGCAAGCAATGTGACTAATGAGTTAGTTACGGGATGATGCATTACATAGCGAGTAAAGAGACTTGCCGGTAATGAGATTGAACTAGGTATTGAGATACCGACGATCGAATCTTGGGCAAGTAACATACCGATGACAAAGGGAACAATGTATGTTGTTATGCGGTTTGACCGATAAAGATCTTTGTAGAATATGTGGGAGCCAATATGAGCATCCAGGTTCCGCTATTGGTTATTGACCGGAAATGTGTCTCGGTCATGTCTACATAGTTCTCGAACCCGTAGGGTCCGCAAGCTTAATGTTCGATGACGGTTATATTATGAGTTTATGTGTTTTGATGTACCGAAGGTTGTTTGGAGTCCCGGATGTGATCACGGACATAACGAGGAGTCTCGAAATGGTCGAGACGTAAAGATCGATATATTGTACGACTATGTTTGGACACCGGAATGGTTCCGGGAGGTTTCGGGCATATACCGGAGTACCGGGGGTTATCGGACCCCCCCCCCCTCGGGGAAGCTATTGGGCCTTATGGGCCTTAGTGGAGAAGAGGGAGGGCAGCCAAGAGGTGGCGCACGGCTCCCCTTGCCCCAGTCTGAATTGGACAAGGGAAGGGGGCGGCGCCCCCCCCTCCTTCCTTCTCTCCACCTCCTCCTTCCCCCTTCCCTTCTTGGAATAGGAAGGGGGGGGGGCAAACCTACTTGGAGTAGGATTGCCCTCCCGAGGGCACGCCTCTCCCCTTGGCCGGCCCTCTCCTCCTCCCCCCTTTATATACGGAGGAGGGGGCACCCCATAGACACAACAATTGACCCCTTGCATCTCTTAGCCGTGTGCGGTGCCCCCCTCCACCATAATCCACCTCGATAATATCGTAGCGGTGCTTAGGCGAAGCCCTGCATCGGTAGAACATCATCATCGTCACCACGCCGTTGTGCTGATGGAACTCTCCCTCAAAGCTCGGCTGGATTGGAGTTCGAGGGACGTCATCGAGCTGAACGTGTGCTGAACTCGGAGGTGCCGTGCATTCGGTACTTGATCGGTCAGATCGTGAAGACGTACGACTACATCAACCGCCTTGTTCTAACGCTTCCGCTTTCGGTCTACGAGGGTACGTGACACACTCTCCCCTCTCGTTGCTATGCATCACCATGATCTTGCGTGTGTGTAGGATTTTTTTTGAAATAACTACTTTACCCAACAGTGGCATTAGAGCCATGTTTTATGCGTAGATGTTATATGCACGAGTAGAACACAAGTGAGTCGTGGGCAATACAAGTCATACTGCTTACCAACATGTCATACTTTGGTTCGGCGGTATTGTTGGATGAAGCGGCCCGGACCGACATTACATGTACGCTTACGCGAGACTGGTTTTACCGCCGTGCTTTGCACACAGGTGACTAGCGGGTGTCAGTTTCTCCAAATTTAGTTGAACCGAGTGTGGCTACGCCCGGTCCTTGAGAAGGTTAAAACAACACTAACTTGACGAACTATCGTTGTGGTTTTGATGCGTAGGTAAGAACAGTTTTTGCTCAGCCCGTAGCAGCCACGTAAAACTTGCAACAACAAAGTTGAGGACGTCTAACTTGTTTTTGCAGGGCATGTTGTGATGTGATATGGTCAAGGCATGATGCTATATTTTATTGTATGAGATGATCATGTTTTGTAACCGAGTTATCGGCAACTGGCAGGAGCCATATGGTTGTCGCTTTATTGTATGCAATGCAATCGCCCTGTAATTGCTTTACTTTATCACTAAGCGGTAGCGACAGTCGTAGAAGCAATAGTTGGCGAGACGACAACGATGCTACGATGGAGATCAAGGTGTCGCGCCAGTGATGATGGTGATCATGACGGTGCTTCGGAGATGGAGATCACAAGCACAAGATGATGATGGCCATATCATATCACTTATATTGATCGCATGTGATGTTTATCTTTTATGCATCTTATCTGCTTTGATTGACGGTAGCATTATAAGATGATCTCTCACTAAATTTCAATATAAAAGTGTTCTCCCTGAGTATGCACCGTTGCCAAAGTTCGTCGTGCCCAGACACCACGTGATGATTGGGTGTGATAAGCTCTATGTCCATCTACAATGGGTGCAAGCCAGGTTTGCAGACGCAAAATACTCAGGTTAAACTTGACGAGCCTAGCATATGCAGATATGGCCTCGGAACACTGAGACCCAAAAGGTCGAGCGTGAATCATATAGTAGATATGATCAACATAGTGATGTTCTCCATTGAAAACTACTCCATCTCACGTGATGATCAGACATGGTTTAGTTGATTTGGATCACATGATCACTTAGATGATTAGAGGGATGTCTATCTAAGTGGGAGTTCTTAAGTAATATGATTAATTGAACTTTAATTTATCATGAACTTAGTCCTGATAGTATTTTGCAAATTATGTTATATATAAATAGCTTGCGTTGTTGCTTCCCTATGTTTTATATGTGTTCCTAGAGAAAACTAAGTTGAAAGATGATAGTAGCAATGATGCGGACTGGGTTCCGTGATCTGAGGTTTATCCTCATTGCTGCACAGAAGAATTATGTCCTTGATGCACCGCTAGGTGACAGGCCTATTGTAGGAGCAGATGCAGAAGTTATGAACTTTTGACTACCTTAAAATGACGACTACTTGATAGTTAAGTGCACCATGCTTTACGGCTTAGAATCGGGACTTCAAAAGACGTTTTGAACATCATGGACCATATGAGATGTTCCAGGAGTTGAAGTTAATATTTCAAGCAAATACCCGAGTTGAGAGATATGAAGTCTCCAACAAGTTCTATAGCTAAAAGATGGAGGAGAATTGCTCAACTAGTGAGCATGTGCTCAGATTGTCTTGGTACTACAATTGCTTGAATCAAGTGGGAGTTAATCTTCCAGATAAGATAGTGATTGACAGAGTTCTCTAGTCACCATCACCAAGTTACTAGAACTTCATGATGAACTATAGTATGCAAGGGATGACAAAATGATTCTCGAGCTCTTTGATGCTAAAATCAACAAAGGTAGAAATCAAGAAAGAGCATCAAGTGTTGATGATTGACAAGACCACTAGTTTCAAGAAAAGGGCAAAGGGAAAGAAAGGGAACTTCAAGTAGAATGGCAAGCAAGTTGTCACTCCCGCGAAGAAGCCCAAAGCTGGACCAAAGCCTGAAACTGAGTGCTTCTACTGCAAAGGAAATGGTCACTGGAAGCGGAAATGCCCTGAATATTTGGTGGATAAGAAGGATGGCAAAGTGAACAAGGGTATATTTGATATACATGTTATTGATGTGTACCTTACTAGTGTTTATAGTAGCCCCTGGGTATTTGATACTTGTTCGGTTACTAAAAATTAGTAACCCGAAACAGGAGTTACAGAATAAACAGAGACTAGTTGAGGGTGAAGTGACGATGTGTGTTGGAAGTGGTTCCAAGATTGATATGATCATCATCGTACACTCCCTATACTTTCAGGATTAGTGTTAAACCTAAATAAATGTTATTTGGCGTTTGCGTTGAGCATGAATATGATTTGATCATGTTTATTGCAATACGGTTATTCATTTAAAGTTAGAGAATAATTGTTGTTCTGTTTACATGAATAAAACCTTCGATGGTCATACACCCAATGAAAATAGTTTGTTGAATCTCAGTCATAGTGATACACAAATTCATGATATTGATGCCAAAAGATGCAAAGTTGATAATGATAGTGCAACTTATTTGTGGCACTGTCGTTTGGGTCATATCGGTGTAAAGTGCATGAAGAAACTCCATAAAGATGGACTTTTGGAATCACTTGGTTATGAATCATTTGATGCTTGCGAACCGTGCCTTTTGGGCAAGATGACTAAAAACTCCGTTCTCCGGAACAATAGAACGAGCTATTGACTTGTTGGAAATAATACATACCGATGTATGCGCTCCAATGTGTGTTGATGCTCGTCGCGGGTATCGTTATTTTCTGACCTTCATAGATGATTTGAGCGGATATGAGTATATCTACTTAATGAAGCACAAGTCTGAAACATTTGAAAAGTTCAAAGAATTTCAGAGTGAAGTGGAGAATCATCATAACAAGAAAATAAAGTTTCTATGATCTGATTGTGGAGGAGAATATTTGAGTTACGAGTTTGGCCTTCATTTAAAACAATGTGGAATAGTTTCACAGCTCACGCCACATGGAACACCACAGCATGATGGTGTGTCCAAACGTCATAATCACACTTTATTGGATATGGTGCGATCTATGATGTATCTTACCAATTTACCACTATCGTTGGGGTTATGCGTTAGAGACAGCTGTATTCACCTTAAATAGGGCACCATCAAAATCTGTTGAGACGACGCCTTATGAACTATGGTTTGGCAAGAAACCAAAGTTGTCGTTTCTTAAAGTTTGGGGCTGCAATGCTTATGTGAAAAAGTTTCAACCTGAGAAGCTCGAACCCAAATCGGAGAAGTGCGTCTTCATAGAATACCCAAAGAAAACTGTTGGGTACACCTTCTATCACGGATCTGAAGGCAAGATATTCGTTGCTAAGATGGATCCTTTCTAGAGAAGGAGTTTCTCTCGAAAGAAGTGAGTGGGTGGAAAGTAGAGCTTGATAAGGTAATTGTACCTTCTCCCAAATTGGAAAGTAGTTCATCACAAAAATCAGTTCCAGTGATTCCTACACCAATTAGTGAGGAAGCTAATGATGATGATCATGAAACTTCAAATTAAGTTACTACAGAACCTTGTAGGTCTTCCAATGTACAGTCTGCACCAGAGTGGTACGGTAATCCTGTTTTGGAAGTCATGTTACTAGACCATGATGAACCTACGAACTATGAGGAAGCGATGATGAGCCCAGATTCCGCGAAATGGCTTGAAGGCCATGAAATCTAAGATGGGATCCATGTATGAGAACAAAGTGTGGACTTTGGTGGACCTGCCCGGTGATTGGCAAGCCATAGAAAATAAATGGATCTTCAAGAGGAAGACAGACGCTGATAGTAGTGTTACTATCTACAAAGCTCGATGTAGCGACCAGACCTGAACCAGTCTGATCTCTGTGCTCAGTGTCATCCCTGGATCAGTAATGCTGACACCACACAGTACTTGGAGGATTTATAACAGAGTAGCAATCACACACTTATTACATCGAATGTCTCAAAAGAGAACTTATTAAAATATATATGGCTTAAGGCCATCTAAAAACGATAACAGCGGAAGGCTTGGAAGATAAGCGAGTCCATCAACTCCAACGGCATCACTGAGTATAGAACCACGACCTAAAAGCACCTTACTCGTCATCTGAAAAGTCTGCAACATGAAACGTTGCAGCCCGAAAATGGGTCAGCACATGGAATATGCTGGCAATGTAACACATAGAGAATAACAATGGAATAAGCTACACTGCATGCAATTTGGCTGGTGTAAAAGCTCTATGGTTACAGTTTTGCATAAAGCAAAATTTTCCCTACTGCAAAGGAATAAATTTATTTAACTATCATGGTGGTTGTTAAACATTGAGAATGCTTGACAACATTCTCAATCCCAATTAAAAGTACTCATTAAACCCAACAATATTAAATTAGAGTAACATGATGAGATTCACATGATATCCAGGTACTAGATACTCAAAACGTCCATAACCGGGGACACGGCTAATCATGATTAGTTTATACACTCTGCAGAGGTTTGCACACTTTTCCCCACAAGACTCGATCGCCTTCGTTTGATTCCTCGCACTACATGGTGTTTGAGAAACGGATGGCCGAGACATAGTCTTTCGGAAGCACTAGCACCTTACATGTGGGTAGACCGGTACACCTACTTTCCCCTACATCCGCTAGTCTACCCGTAAGAGTTCGCACAACTTAGTCAACTATGCCAGAGCCCATAATGGCTTGTGGCTGCACACGGAAGTTTCTAGTTTGAATAATCTCATGATCCCTTTGAGCCTGGGTGGCGGTCCGAAGAAATACAGGCAAGTCCTGATAGAAACCAGGTGCCTCAATCCGCCCAGATGTGTGTTTAAGTTGCCACCTTAAATAAACCATTAAATAACAATCTCACATCTGTCATGGATACACTCACCCAATCCAAGTCTACTAGCATAGCATGACATAATAAGCAAATGTAGAAGTAACTCCCAAGGGTTTGATAATAAAACAGGTAATAGGTACTACCTCAATCTACTTCCCAAAACCCACAATTTAATTAGATCCTAATCATGCAAGTGTTTGAGGATTGATCTAATGCATAAAAACTGGGTAGTAGAAAAGGTATGATCAAAGTGTTACTTGCCTTGCTGATGATCCGTAAAACCTAGAGACTCGAAGTAACAGGCGGCGCATTCCGGGTATTCTATCGCAGACAAACAAACAAACAAACATACAATAAGTACTCATCTAATGCACTGGTAAAACTCGAATAAAATATCTAACCAGAATGTTCAACTTAAGAACTCCGGTTTGCAAAAAGAACCAAATCAAATGTCAGGACCCCGACTCAATGCCACATCGATCTAGCATGTAACACCTCATATCACTTTGCGGCCTCACGCACGGTATTCCCATGGGTGTCGCCTTACCTTAGCCCGGGACCGTTTGCGCCTTTTGGCACACGTATATGACAGTGTCGCTAGCATCCATATGATAAGGAGCCCGGGCTGACATGGCTAGTCGTAAACCCAAAGTGGCACAGACTTACAGGGACAGGCATCCATGACCCAGCATCGAACGTGTCGGTCATCAGCGAGTGAAACCAGGCTGTAGCACTGGGCTAGCAGGACTCCGGTGAACCGGGCTGTAGCGGGCTAACAGGACTCCGGTATTCATCGCGTGACATTTCCCCGAAGGGACAGACACAGGAACAAAGAAGGACACATGCCGGCCAGCCTAAGTGTTCCGGAGCAGTAGCAAGCTACCATGGCTCGGTGGAAACACTAGGAGACATTTCCCCGTAAGAGAGGCTACTAAAGATAAACAACTAGATGGTCAGATCCCACACATACCAAGCATTTCAATAACATACACACAATATGCTCGATATGTGCAATACAACATGGCATCACAAAATGACTCTACGACTCAAGTAGTTTATTCAATAGGCTCCGAGGAGCGAGATATTACAAACAGGGGTCTCACGACCCAACACTCAGAGCATACAAGTCAAGCACAAGCGGAAGCTATCATGTCTGAGTACATACATCTATAAATGAAAAAGGCTGAGAAGCCTGACTATCTACCAAATCCTGCCGAGGCACAAGATCGTAGCTGAGGTAACAAGCTAAACGTCGAAGTCCAAGCGGAACTACTAGTGAGACTGAAGTCTCTCTGCAAAAACATAAAATAGGCAAACGTGAGTACAAATGTACCCAGCAAGACTTACATCAGACCTATCTACATATGCATCATTATCAACAAAGGGGTGGTGGGGTTTAACTGCAGCAAGCCAGCTTTGACTCGGTGGCTATCCTAACTACGACTGCAAGCGACTCTTTTGAGGTGGCGCACACGAGTCCACATATTCACCATATCAATACACCACTATGGATCCGCTCCCGTCTCCCTACGAGAACGCCATCCATAGCACTGACGCTTATCTTGCGTATTTTAAAGTATCCACTTTCACTTGTCTATGAACTGATATAAGCAACCCAGAAGTCCTTTTCCGCGGACACGGCTATTCGAATAGATGATGTTAACCCTGCAGGGGTGTACTTCTTCATACATGTTTCCACCACTTAGCGTCTGCACACGATATGTGCTCGGCAGACTTCAAGCGAAAGCCGACGTGGGTGTAGACCACGACCTACCTAAACACTTAAGCCTCTAGTCCAGGTTTATCGCCTATTCAGGTTCCATCCGCAGGGAGTCCGGCCGAGGTTTCCCATACGGCCCCGAACGATGTGAACAGGGTTTCCGAGATACCTAACGGGTATTCGGTACACCATGCCACGTACCTACCGCATCACAGCCCACCCCTACGGTCAGCGCTGTCCACGGCCTCCAGTAGGCTACAAACACTAGAAACTACTTGCAACTCCTGGACAGAGAGCTAGGGTGAATAAGAAGTCGAGCGGGGTCATATTTCAGGGCCCAATGCATGGTAGTAGCTGAATCATGGATCACAAACACAGAACTCAGTTCCTAAGGACGGCTTCAATGAGACAACCCACCATGTACTCCTACATGGCCTCTCACCGACACCTTTTACCAAATCATGTTCACACACTTAGCTCACACATAGTAGGACATGTTCACACACCTCTGATTCATCCTCGATGAATCAGACCTGACTCAACTCTAAGCAGTAGCAGGCATGACAAACAAGCATGAATGAGTAGGCACAACATGGCTCAAACAACTCCTACTCATGCTAGAAGGTTTCATCTATTTACTGTGGCAATGACAGGTCATGCAAAGGATAAAGGGGTTCAGCTACCGCAGCAAGTAACAAATGAATCGGTGTTGTCCTAATGCATTAAAAGAGAGCAGGAGCGAGAGAGTAGGATTGTATCGGAATGAACAAGGGGGTTTTGCTTGCCTGGCACTTCTGAAGATAACATTGAGTCTTCATCAGTGTCAACGATCACATCATCGGTATCACGTCTATCGAGAGGGGACAAATACCGGCAACACAGAAAGGAACACAATCAATGCAATGCACAACATGATGCATGATCATGACATGGCAAAATGAATGTGTTTTGGGCTAATGCAACTAGCAACAGATTAAATGAAGTTGGTTTGAATATAAAATTCAAATTCAAACTCCATATGTGATTATTCAAATGCCATTTATATGATTTGTGCTAAACAGCATCTATAAGTTGTTCTAACATGCATGAAAATGGTACAGATGGATTCCTTGAATTTTTTTGATAATTTTTCATATATAATTTATTTAATTTGGAGTTACGGTTAATTTTCTATGAATTATTGAAGTTTTAGCTATTTTCTGGAATTTCAGAATTAAATTAAATCCAGAAAATGAGTTATGACATCAGCACTGCGTCATGCTTGCGTCAGCAAGTCAACAGGGCTGCCCCGGGTCAAATCTGACGTGTGGGGGCCACACGTCAGTGACACAGGAGCTAATCCCGGTCAAACCCAGCGCTGACTGGGGTTTGACCAGGGGTGGGGCCCGCTGTCAGTGGCCTAGGGGGTTGATTAGCGGGGTAGTTAGGCCCTAATGACCGGCCACATCAGCTCCTGCCGGAGTTTCGCTGGCGGCGACCATTCCGCAGGGCGGGGGAGCGCCGGACTTGCGCTAGGGGCATCGGATCGACGCGCCAAGGGCACCAGGAGGTAGCCCGCGCCCGTGCGCATCTAGGGGAACCAACGGGAGGTGCGGGGGTGGCCGGGGTTCGCCGGAATGGAGCCCGAGGCGGCGGCCGGAGTTCGGGCGAGACGCGAGCGAGAGCTAGGGGGCACAGGAAGGCGAGCTGGGGCATGCTACGGCTTGTGGAGACGGTCTGAGCACGATGGTGCACTCAGGTGGGAGCTCCAGTGGCTCTGGCCACGACGGCGACGAGGCACGGCGGCGGCGAGCTTCGGCCGCGGCGGAGCTATGGCCTAGAGCTCGCAAACGCGAGGGGAGAGAGAGGGGTTCTGCACGGAGGCTCACCGCGGAGCTGTAGGGAGGGTCAGTGGGCTCGGGGGCGCGCCGGAGTGGCCGAATTCGACGGAGAAGATCCTCGGCGGCCG